>NC_092748.1:108722144-108949644 GCF_047496795.1 Chiloscyllium punctatum
CATTCTTCTAAATTGCAATGAGTACATGCCCAGCCAATGCCGGTATCTCTTTCCTTAGATAAGGGAATCAAAGCTTTTCACAGTATTCCAGATGTGTTCTGACTAGAATCTTGTATCATTTTAGAAAACCTCCCTATTTCAGTCCCTTTGAAATAAAGACCCATATTCTGTTTGTCTTCCCTATTACCTGCAAACTTAGGTGTTAGCTTTCTGTGATTTGTGCACAAAGATTCCCAAATTCTTCTGTGCCCAAATGTTCTGCAGTTGTTCTCCATTGGAATGATATTCAACTCCTTAATTCTTACAGCCAATGTGCAAGACCTCGCGTTTTCCCACATTATACTCCATCTGCCAAGTGTTTACTCATTTCCTTTACTTGCCTCCCAGTGCAGAGTCTTTATGCCATCCTTACCACTTGCCTTCCCACATACTTTTGTAAAATTCTCAAACTTAGTTATAGCACATTAACTTTCTTCGTCCAAGTCATTGATTTTTATTGTAATTGTGATCCTAGCACTGACCCCTGTGGCAGTCCATGAGTTTCAGGTTACCATCCTGAAAATGCTCCAATATCCCAATTCTCCACCTTCTATTAATTGGTCAATCCTCTATCCTTGTGAACATACAAACTCCAACAGATGGACTCTTATAAGAAGTCTAATGTGGATACCTCATCAAATGAGAGTTGGTTCATTTAGTTGGCTGGACAGCTGGTTCGCGATGCTGCATATCATCAATAGTGTGGGTTTAATTTCTGCTCTGGCTGAGGTTTATTTTTCAACCTCTCCCCTTATCTGAAGTGTGGTGACCCTAAGATTAAGCCATCACATGTCATCTCTTCCTCGCTAATGAGAGAGCAGCCCTATCATCTGGTAAGAGTGTGGTGATTTTACTTTGACCTTATAAAAACACCTTCTGAAAATCCAAATAAGTTATATCCATTCCTTCCCCTTTATCTATTCTGCTTGTTAATCCCTCAAAGAATTTTTTTTTAGATTATATTACTTACAGTGTGGAAACAGGCCCTACGGCCCAACAAGTCCAAACCGACCCTCCAAAGAGCAACGCACCCAGACCCATTCCCCTTCACCCAACACTACAGGCAATTTAGCATGGCCAATCCACCCTAACCTGCACATCTTTGGACTGTGGGAGGAAACCGGAGCACCCGGAGGAAACCCATGCAGACACGGGGAGAATATGCAAACTCCACACAGACAGTTGACAGGCGGGAAATGAACGTGGGTCTCGGGCGCTGTGAGGCAGCAGTGCTAACCACTGTGCCACCGTGCCGCCCACAAAAACTCTTGTAAACTTCTCAGGTATTGCGAATCCAGGCTGACTTTGCTTAACCATATGAAATATTTCGAAATGGTCTGCGATTATATCCTTTATAATAGATTCTGTCTTGCCAATGACCAACAAAAAGCTAACTGTCCTACAGTTACATGTACCTTTTTAAATAAAGGTATTGCCATTTTTCTAATCCACTAGGAATTGTCCAGAATTCAAGGATTCTTGGAAGATTAAGTCAGTGCATATCTGTAGCTACTTCCTCACCTTTCCTAAGATGCATACTAGTGTGTGGAGGTGCTGGTGTTGGACTGGAGTGGACAAGGTTAGAAGTCATATGACACCAAGTTTATTTGAAATCACAAGCTGCCCCGTCATCACCAACAGTTTGTGATTTCAAATAAACCTGATGTCATGTGACTTCTGTCCTTGCATCCCATCAGGTCAAGGGGACTTGTCTTTAGCCCCATTTGTTTTACTATCAATTTTCCTCTCAGGATAGTAATTTTATTTACTTCCTTACCTCCTTTTCCCACTTAATTATTTCATAATTTTCGGATTCTATGAGTGACTTTCATTGGGAAGACTGATGCAAAGTATTTTTCGACAGTGTTCACTATAGAAAATGAAAATGTTGGCGAGAAAGATACACAGATACTTGCATCTAGACTAGAAGAGATTGAGGTTCACAAGGAAGAGGTATTAGAAACACTGCAGAGTGTGAAAATAGACAAGTCCCCAGGGCCGGATGGGATCTATCCTAGGATGCTCTGGGAAGCAAGGGAAGAGATTGCCGAGCCTTTGGCATTGATCTTCAAATCATTATTGTCTACAGGAATAGTGCCTGAGGACTGGAGGATAGCAAATGCGGTTCCTTTGTTCAAAAAGGGTAGTAGAGACAACCTTGGTAATTACAGACCAGTGAGTCTCACTTCAGTTGTTGGTAAAGTGTTGGAAAAGGTTATAAGAGATAGGATTTATAACCATCTAGAAAAGAATAATCTGATCAGGGACAGTCAGCACGGTTTTGTGAAGGGTAGGTCATGCCTAACGAATCTTATTGAGTTTTTTGACAAAGTGACCAAACAGGTAGATGAGAGTAAACCGGTTGATGTGGTGTATATGGATTTCAGCAAGGCATTCGATAAGGTTCCCCACAGTAGGCTATTATACAAAATGAGGAGGAATGGGATTGTGGGAGACATAGCAGTTTGGATCAGTAATTGGCTTGCTGAAAGAAAACAGAGGGCTGTAGTTGATGGAATACGTTCATCTTGGTGTCCAATTACTAGCGGCATACCACAAGGGTCGGTATTGGTTCCAATGCTGTTCGTCATTTTTATAAATGACCTGGATGAGGGCTTAGAAGGGTGGGTTAGTAAATTTGCGGATGACCCTAAGGTCGGTGGAGTTATGGAATAGTGATGAAGGATGTAGTAAGTTGCAGAGAGACATAGATAGGATGCAGAGCTGGGCTGAGAGGTAGCAAATGGAGTTTAATGTGGACAAGTGTGAGGTGATACACTTTGGAAGGAGTATTCGGAATGCAAAGTATTGGGCTAATAGTAGGCATCTTGGGAGTGCAGATGAGTAGAGAGGTCTCGGTGTCCATGTACACAGATCCCTGAAAGCTGCCACCCAGATTGACAGGGTTGTTAAGAAGGCATACAGTGCTTTGGCCTTTATTAATAGAGGGATCGAGTTCTGGAACCAGGAGGTTATGCTGCTGCTGTACAAAGCTCTGGTACGGCCACACTTGGAGTATTGTGTACAGTTCTGGTCACCGCATTATAAGAAGGATGTGGAAGCTTTGGAAAGGGTGCAGAGGCGATTTACTAGGATGTTGCATGGTATGGAAGGAATGTCTTACGAGGAAAGGCTGAGGGCCTTGAGGCTGTTCTCGTTAGAGAGAAGGAGGTTGAGAGGTGACTTAATAGAGACATACAAGATAATCAAAGGGTTAGATAGGGTGGACAGGGAGAGCCTTTTTCCAAGTATGGGGATGGCAAACACGAGGGGACACAACTTTAAAGTGAGGGAAGATAGGTATAAGACAGATGTCAGAGGTAGTTTCTTTACTCAGAGAGTAGTAAGGGTATGGAATGCTTTGCCTGCAATGGTAGTAGGTTCGCCAAGTTTAAGTGCATTTAAGTCGTCATTGGACAGGCAAATGGACGTACATGGAATAGTGTAGGTGGGATGGGCTTCAGATTAGTATGACAGGGCAGCGCAACGTCGAAGGCCATAGGGCCAGTACTGCGCTGTAATGTTCAATGTTCTATGTCCTCTGACATTTTCTTATTTCCTATTATCATTTTTCCAGCCTTATACTCTAAGCAACCTATTTTGCCTCTCTCGCCCTTTTCATATATTTAAAGAATCTCTTGCTATCTGTCTTGATATTGCTTTGAAGTTTACCCTTAAAGTTAATCTTCTTTTTTTTTTAGTTGTCTTATTTTGGTTTTTCAAATTGTCCTAAAATCCTTTGGTTTATCTTGGCCATATTATATGTTTTTTTTCTCTGTCAATCCTTTGCTATCCTCAATTTCCTTGGTCAGCCATCATTGTACTGTGCCCTTCCTAGAATCGTTTACTGTCACTGGGATATATCTTTGATGTGAGCAATGAGCCAATTCCTTAAATGTCTGCCATTGTTCCTTGACTCATCTTTGCTGCTAAACTCCATTTCTCCAATCCACTTGGGTCAACTTGACCCTCCCTCATTTGTAATTACTCTTGGGTAAACTCAGCAAAGTTGTTTCTCACCCATGTTTCACCCTCTCAAACAGAATGCTAAATGTTATGATTGCTGTTTCCTCGGGAATCTTTTACTCTGATATCATTTATTTAACCTGGTTAAATAAATTCCTGGCTGGATCCACAACCCATTGTTCTCGAAAATGACCTGAATGCGCTCTATGAATTCTTCCCTGTGGCTACTTATGACAAACTGATATCCCAGATCATGGAAGATTTAAATCACTCATGATTATATGATTATCGTAATGCCTTTTTTACATGCTCTCGTTATCTCTATTATAGCTATTGTTAAGGGCCCAATAAAGTATTTCTAATAGGTCTTCATCCACTTTTTATTTCACCCCTCTATCTGTATGGATTTTAAAACTTCTAATCCAAGATCATTACTTTCTATCATACTTGTTCCATTCTGTGCCAACAGTGCTACCCCAACACCTTCTCCTTACTGCCTGTCCTTTTGAAAAGTCACGTACCCCTGCATATTTAGTTTCCAGCTTTGATCTCCTGAAAACCATGTCTCCATAATGGCTATAAGATCCCAATTGGCTATAACATCCCAATTGACCTGCATTTGTGCCATTTATTCATTTATTTTGTTCAGAATATTGCACACATTCAAGTAACGAGACATTGGTATTTCCTTTTTGCCCCTTATCCCCTTTGATCCTATTTGCTGCAATTTTTCTATATTTTGGCCCTTCCTGACCCACCCTAGGTTAACACCTCATCTTCCGCCTGGGCAGCCTACATCCCAGAGGACTCAACATTGAGTTCTCCAATTTCAAATAATCCCCCTCCCCCTCCCCCTACCCCCTTCCCAGCCCCTCCCCATCCCTTCCACTGTTCCCTGCCACCAACTGGATTCATTCCTCCTATTGACCAACCAGGTGGTACCCACTACCTGGTCCCCACTTCACCACTCTGCCCCCGCCACCCCCTTTACCTGCAAGCTCCCCCCACACCTACCCCCAGTCCTGAAGAAGGGTCACACCCGAAACGTCGACTTCTCCACCTCCTGATGCTGCCTGGCTTGCTGTGTTCTTCCAGCCTCCTGCTTATCATTATTCAAATAGCTGCCATTTAATACCCCCTCATTCCCTTACTTTATAGGCCTGTAGTTTCCTTTCTCTGAGTTCATGGAAGCCACCCTATAATGTGCACAATGGCATGTGAATTCAGCCAAACCTGCTGGTGCTGCACCATGCCCACTGTACTTTAGAACTCAATATTCCGAAAAGCAGTGGAGAGCTGGGCTGTGCCTGCTTTATTCCTGATGAAGAGCTCATGCCTGAACCGTTGACTCTCCTGCTCCATGGATGCTGCCCGACCTGCTGTGCTTTTTCCAGCACCCCACTTTATCAACTGTGACCCTCTATAGCATCTGATTCCTCACTATCCCCTGTTTAAAATAAAATCTCATCAACTAAAATCAAAAGGCTCCCAGCGATGTGCTCCAGGTCAGTCCACGTGTAAGTGCCATTTTGTCAGCAATCAGTCTGAACTGTATGGTAATTATTACCACCTCCATCCGCCCAACCCTGAAATGTTGCAACCTACAGTTGGTAAGGCTGGCCATGCCTGAAACGTTCTGATCACTGGTGTTTGATTAATTAGATTAGATTAGATTAGATTACTTACAGTGTGGAAACAGGCCCTTCGGCCCAACAAGTCCACACCGCCCCGCCGAAGCGCCACCCACCCATTCCCCTACATTTACCCCTTTACCTAACACTACGGGCAATTTAGCATGGCCAATTCACCTGACCTGCACATCTTTTGTGACTGTGGGAGGAAACCGGAGCACCCGGAGGAAACCCACGCAGACACGGGGAGAATGTGCAAACTCCACACAGTTTGGGAGTCGGGAATTGAACCCAGGTCTCTGGCGCTGTGAGGCAGCAGTGCTAACCACTGTGCCACCGTACATGGGCATCACTGGCAGAGTCATCATTCCTTGCCCATCCTTCGTTGCCCTTCAGAAAGTGATGACAAACCCCCTTCTTGAACCACTGCAGTTCATTTGGTGTAGTTGCATGCACAGTGCTGTTGGGAGATACTCTGGAATTTTGTCCCAGTGACAATGAAGGGATGCTGGTATATTTCCAAGTCAAGCTGGTGCGTGGCTTGGAAGGCGATATTCCCTCGAAGCTGCGTGAGTGCATCTGCTCCGAGGTTCCATGCACGGCAGTTGGCATCAACACAGCATTGGCTTCCAGCTCTGGAAGTTGCTGCCACACACGGATCTCGGAAAGCCTTGCAGCTGGGAAGCAAATGAGAAGGATCTTGTGGAGGGTGTTGTTCCCATGGATCTGGTGGCTTTGTCCTCCTGGATGGTAGAGGTTGCAAATGTGGAAGGTGCTGTCTAAGGGAGGTTAGTGAGTGGCTGCGGTGCATTCATGTAAATGGAACACACTGCTGCTAATGAGCATCAGAGGCATTGGACGTCCATCAACTCATTCAGACAGACACTGATCTACAGGGGCTCAACATATTTTCAACTCATCACCGATTTTGTGTGTTTCATAAGCAATTTTATATCTCTGCTTTAAACCCAACATCTGATAATTTGCAATCCACGCAGAAAACACCTGAGAAAAAAAAGGAATTAGATTACTTACAGTGTGGAAACAGGCCCTTCGGCCCAACAAGTCCACACCAACCCATCGAAGCGCAACCCACTCCCCTACATTTACCCCTTCACCTAACACACGGGCAATTTAGCATGGCTAATTCACCCAACCTGCACATTTTTTGGATTGTGGGAGGAAACCGGAGCACCTGGAGGAAACCCACGCAGACACGGGGAGAATGTGCAAACTCCACACAGAGAGTCACCTGAGGCAGGAATTGAGCCCGGGTCTCTGGCGCTGTGAGGCAGCAGTGCTAACCACTGTGCCACCGTGCCGCCCACATGCAGGAAGTTGGAGACAACCGTGAATGGACTTCAGCAAGATGTGATAAACTGGGAAGGTGGTGACGTTGCCACACTGCTGGTACAGATTAAAGAGGTGAAGAAGAAATACACTGAATTTCTGGAAGTCTTTCAGAATTGGAAGCACGTATGGCTGGAGTGGGTCTTGAATGTTGTGACTTAGAGGCATAAATGCAAGAAATAGAACTGCTGCTGAAACCTAATAAGGTTAAACGTGTGTTGACTCACCACTATATTTGTTTCATGTCATACATTGCAAACTATCATCTTTCATCTTCTGCAGAGACTGTGTGGAACCAGTTACCCACTCAGCATTCTATTTGTCGTGGTCAACGAATTCTGTGAACGCTTCTCCTACTATGGCATGAAAGGTACGTTTGATCTTCATGTTTTTATCAAAAAAAAATCCTTATTTTGTGGGGTTGCAGAGCGAGCTCCAAAAGGCTACAATCTGCCCCTATGTGTCACAGAATTCCTGCAGTGTGGAAACAGGCCACTGATCCTCCAAAAAGCATACCACCAGGACCCATACTCCATTTCCCATAGCTAATCCACCTAGCCTGCAAATTCCTGGATGCTATAGGGCAATTTAGCGTAATCCACCTAACCTGCGCATCTTTGGATTGTGGGAGGAAACCCAGATAGACACAGGGAGAATGTGCAAACTCCATGCAGTCACCTGAGACTGGAATTGAACCTGGGTACCTGGTGCTGTGAGGCAGCAGTGCTAACCAATGGGCCACTATGTCACCCACATCCTGTAAAGATGGCAGTGGGAGCTCTTCTTTCCCTGCATTAACCAAGTTTCTAAAATAGATTTGAAACAAGCTTGGGTGGCCTGGCACCGAGTAATCCAGAGGCACAGATTAGTGTTCTTTATTCACTTATGAGCTGTGGGTGTCACAGGCTGGCCAGCACTTATTGCCCATCCTTACCTGCCCTTGAAGGTGCCTTCTTGAACCCTGGAGTGCATGTGGGGCATGTATCCCCCCGCAGCTGGGAGGAAGGATATTACAGGAATTTGACCCAGTGACAGCGAAGGAATGCTGGTACAATTCCAAGTTGGGATGGTGTGTGGCTTAAAGGAGAACTTGCAGATTGTGGTCTACCATGGGCCTACTGCCCTTGTCTTTCTAGGTGATAGAGGTTGGGTTTGGAAATTAAGCCTTGGTGAGTTGCTGCAAGTCATATTGTAAATGGTATACAATGTGGGCATGAATGGTAAATGATGGTGGTTGGGATGCCAGTCAACCAGACTGCTTTGACCCACTTGGTTTCAGACTTCCCGAGCATCCCCACTACTATAGCCAGGATTGTATTTTCTAGAATTCTCGGAGGAGGCTATGGTCTATCACTTGGCTGTTAATGAGACCCATGTAATGTTCTGGGGACCCGGATTCGAACACGACAGAGGGTGGAATTTGAATTCAATAAATACCTGGAATTAAGAAACTAATGACTATCATAAATCCATTGTCAACTGTCAGAAAAACCCATCTGGTTCAGAAATGTCCTTTAGGGAAGGAATTCTGCCACGCTCACCTGATCTGGCCTACATGTAACTCCAGACCCACAACAAAATGGTTGACTCTCAAGTGCCCTCTGGGCAATTAGGGATGGGCAATAAATGCTGCCTAGCCAGCGATGGCCTCATACTGTTAAAAAATGAAAAAAAGATGTAGGTTTGATTGACAAAATTTCCTTTCTCATTGCACGGTTTTTTACATTCTCATGTCTATTGTGTTGCAGCGATTCTCACCTTGTACTTTACAAACTTCCTTTATTGGGATGATGATCTATCCACTGCCATCTACCATGCCTTTTCCGGATTCGCCTATTTCACGCCGGTCCTCGGAGCTCTCATTGCTGATTCCTGGCTGGGAAAGTTTAAGTGAGATGGCATTTTGTTCAATTCTTTCCTTTTTCTGTTTTGTGATGACGTGAACCCTTGCCTCCTTCAACTGCTAAAACCCCTCGCCATGCTTTCCTCTGTCTGTCACTAACTCAATGCACACTGTCTGCTCCTGATTCCACTGCACCAAGCACAGCTTCAGAGGAGTGTTGGTGAAATTGTTCTCGACCTCCTGCGGATGCCTGTTCGATCATGAGCAAGTGTCCAAGAGTAGCCCAGCAATTAAGTGTTGCACTGATCGTTTTCAGTCCTTGTGCTCAAAGTTTGACTGCTCTTGAACCCTCGTCAAAGAGACAAAGCTGAAATGGAGAAACCCCATTTCCCAAGGCTGTTCTCAGAAACGTCCCCATCATAAAGCAATTATTGAGACTTCATATGGTGCAAAGTCCTTCACGTGATAAGGGTAGTCCCCGCACTTAAGACTTAACCCTTTAAAATGTTACTCAATGATAATGAGTATTTTGGGGTGGCCCAGTGACCTCACAGCGCCAGGGTCCCAGGTTCGATTCCACCTGTCTGTCTGTCTGTATGATGTTTGCACATTCTCCCCGTGTCTGCATGGGTTTCCTTCAGGTGTTCCGGTTTCCTCCCACAGTCCAAAGATGGGCAGGTCAGGTGAATTGGGTAAAAACAATGACTGCAGATGCTGAAAACCAAATACTGGATTAGTGGTGCTGGAAGAGCACAGCAGTTCAGGCAGCATCCAACGAGCAGCGAAATCGACGTTTCGGGCAAAAGCCCTTCATCAGATGAATTGGCCATGCTAAATTGCCCATAGTGTTCAGGGATGTGCAGGCTAGGTGGATTAACCATGGGAATACTGGGATAGGGTAGGGGTTAGGTTTGACTGGGATGCTGGAGAGATAATGTGGACTTGACAGGCTGAATGGCCTGCTTCCACACTGTAGGGCTTCTATGATTCTATGAATGAGTAAAGGGAGGAAACCCATTACAATTATCCATTGCAAATGCTGTGGCTGAGACAGGAGGCTCACATTCAAGTCCCGCTGTTGGAGAGGTGGATAGTAACATTTCTGAACAGGTTGAGTAGAAAATATCTTCCAGTCTCAGACAGTATCAGGTTCCACCATAAGAACAAATACCATGGCAAGAAGGTTTGCTGGTGGTGTTAGGCAGGATTCAAATTAGTTTGGTAGAGGGATAGGATCCTGAGGATATTTTCAAATGGGGGGGCACGGTGGCTCAGTGGTTAGCACTGCTGCCTCACAGTGGCATGGACCTGGTTTCGAGTCCAGTTTCAGGCCATTATCTGTGTGGAGCTTACACATTCTCCACGTGTCTGCGTGGGTTTCCTCTGGGTGCTCCGGTTTCCTCCCACGGTCAAAAGATGTGCAGGTTAGGTGAGTTGGCCAGGCTAAATTGCCCATAGTAGGTTAGATGCATTAGTCAAGGGTAAATGTAGAGTAAATGGGGTAGGAGAATGGATCTGGGTGGGTTACTCTTCAGAAGGTTGGTGGGGACTTGTTGGACCAAATGGCCTGTAGGGATTCTATGATTCTGTGAAAATCAGGAATGATGCAGAAGACAAAGGAACCTAGTAAATTAGTCTGGAAAACAGAGGGAACTAATGTTAGAAAATAATGAAGCATTTGTGATCAAAAGTATACAGGAAATAAAGCTAATGAATCTAGGGCATATGGAGGGCAATGAAGAGCAGCTCAGTGTTTCTATTTCCAGATTCTTAGATGAGAGAGAACAGAGAATAAAAAAGAAGCTTGCTGACATTTTATAGCACTGAAGTAGGATGTCATGTTTGAAGGATCATCAAATAAGGCTGTATAGATCGACATAAGAAACAAGTTAAGGGGCAGTCACCAGTTAAGACCAAATATGTAGACAACTATCTGACCAATGCAAAAACAACAGGGCAATATTTGTAAGGGTTTATACCTTGGGTAGTTGCCGTATAAAAAGAGTGGAGAGAACAGCGTTTTTTTGAAGTACATTCAGGAGATCATAATTATTTTTAAAATACTGAAAGAACTTTGGATGCTGAAACAAAATCAGAAACAAAAACAGAAATTGCTGGGAAAGCTCAGCAGGTCTGGCGGCATCTGTGCAGAGAAATCAGAGTTAACATTTCAGGTCAAGTGACCATCAGTCTGACTCTTTCCACAGCTACTGCCAGACCTGCTGACTGTTTCTATTTTTGATTCAGGAGAACATTGCGACTGGTATACACACACAAACATATAAATCAGGAACTAACAGCCCATCAAGTCCAACAAGCGAACTCTGGAATAGACTGTCGGAAATAAAGCTGAGCAAATGGAAGGGGTGGCAATGAACAAAACATTTTGGTGTTACTGATTATAATTCAGTTAGTTATAATGTAATTATGGAATAGATAAAAGTTAGAGCAGGATTTTAAAGTTCTAAATTGAGGTATGGTCAATTTTAGTAGGCTGAGGAATGATTCAGTGTGATTGGAGTATGGGAGGTACTTCTGGGGGATATTCAAATTGCTCAGGGTAAACATGTCGCCGCAGAAGGAAGAGGATGAGAAAGTTAACTTTAGACCCTGCTGCATTTCAAGGAGCACACAGGATTAGGTAAAGCAGAAAAGGAAAGCTAATATCAGATAGCAGTACACTTCGTGCTACTGAAAGTTGTATACACAGCGTAGGAGTTAAATTCAAAATGAACTTATGGAGGAGAGAACACAAAAGAATAATTGTAAATCAAGGTAAACGCAAAGATATTTGACAATATTTAAGAATAAGAGGATAATTAAGCACAGAGTATGACACACAAAACAGCACAGAGTAAACTACATGTGAAGATAGGAGATGTGAATATTCTACTCAATGAACACTTTGCATGTGTTCTCATAAAAGATGAAAAATGCAGACATTCTAGTTAAGGAGAATTACTGTGAAGTATTGGATGTTATAAATGTAAGAAGAGAGACAAAATGTTAAGAAGATTAGTATTTGTGAAAGTGGATAACTCACCAAGACCCATTGATATGTACCCTTGACTGTTTAAAAAAAAGGACTTAAATGCTAGCCTACTGGTGGCCATTAAGCCATTATCGATTGTTATATAAACCCTTCTGGATCACTAACATCCTTCAGGGAAGGCAATCTGCTGTCCTTCCCCAATTTACTGAGACCAGTAAGGACAGGCAACACCACCACTTCCACAATAATCCTCAACACAGGTGCCCCACCAGACTGCGTACTCAACCCCTTACTATGCTCCTTATATACACACAACTGTGTGGCTCTAAATCCACTGACAAATTTATTGATGACATCAAAGTTATGGGTCAGATCTCAAACAATGATGAGACAGAATATAGAAAAGCGATAGACAGCTTAGTGGCATGGTGTAAAGGCACCAATCTCTCCCTCAATGTCAGCAAAACAAAAGACCGTATGACCATAAGACATAAGAGTGGAAGTAAGGCCATTCGGCCCATAGAGTCCACTCCACCATTCAATCATGGCTGATGGGCATTTCAACTCCACTTACCCGCATTTTCCCCGTAGCCCTTAATTCCTTGTGACATCAGGAATTTATCAATCTCTGCCTTGAAGACATTTAGCGTCCCAGCCTCCACTGCACTCTGTGGCAATGAATTCCACAGGCCCACCACTCTCTGGCTGAAGAAATGTCTCTGCATTTCTGTTCTGAATTTACCCCCTCTAATTCTAAGGCTGTGTCCACGGGTCCTAGTCTCCTCACCTAACGGAAACAATTTCCTAGCGTCCACCCTTTCCAAGCCATGTATTATCTTGTCAGTTTCTATTAGATCTCCCCTTAATCTTTTAAACTCCGATGAATACAATCCCAGGATCCTCAGCCGTTCCTCGTATGTTAGACCTACCATTCCAGGGATCATCCGTGTGAATCTCCACTGGACACGCTCCAGTGTCAGTATGTCCTTCCTGAGGTGTGGGGACCAAACCTGGACACAGTACTCCAAATGGGGCCTAAAAGAGCTGGTCGTTGACTTCAGGAAGTGGAGTAGACACACCCCTGACTGTGTCAATGGTGCTGAGGTACAGGTGGTCAATAGCTTCAAGTTCCTAGGAGTAAATATCACCAACAATCTGTCCTGGTCCATCCACTTCGATGCTGCAGTCAAGAAAGCACACCAACGGCTCTACTTCCTCAGCAGGCTAACAAATTCAGCATGTCCACAATGACTCTTGCCAATTTTTATAAATGCGCCATAGGAAGCATCCTATCTGGATACATCACGGCATGTATGGATGTATGGCAATTGCTCTGCACAAGACCACAAGAAATTACAGAGAGTTTTGAGCGCAGCCCAGTTCATCATACAGTCCATCGATCAAGTCTGCCTCGGGAGATCAGCCAACATAATCAAAGACCGCTCCCACCCCATTATACTCTTTTCCACCCTCTTCCATCAGGCAGAAAGTACAAAGTTTGAAAACACATTCCGACAGATTCAAAAAACAGCTTCTTCCCTGTTGTTATCAGAATTATGCTCAGACCTCTCAAAGATTAGGATTGATCTTTCTCTGTACTTTCTCTGTGGCTGTAACACGATGTTCTCCTGTATAGTTGCAATATGGAAAGAATGGAGGTAAGCGCCATGTTTTGAAGTACATTCAGGAGACCATAAATTTAAAAAATAAAGAACTTTGGATGTTGTAAGTCAGAAAGAATAACAGAAGTTACTGGAATACCTCAGCAGGTCTGGCAGCATCTGTGGAGAGAAATCAGAGTTAATAGAACATAGAACATAGAAAAGTACAGCACAGAACAGGCCCTTTGGCCCACGATGTTGTGCCGAGATTTAATCCTAATGTAAAATATAGTAACTTAACCTACGCACCCCTCAACTCACTGCTATCCATGTGCATGTCCAGCAGTCGCTTAAATGTCCCCAATGACCCTGCTTCCACCACCACCGCTGGTAATACATTCCATGCATTCACAACTCTCTGTGTAAAAACCTTACTTCTGACATCTCCTTTATACCTTCCTCCTAATATCTTCAAACTATGACTTCTCATACAGTCAACCCTGCCCTGGGGAAAAGTCTCTGGCTATTGACTCTATAATCTTTCAGGCCATGTGACCCTAACACTGATTTCTCTCCACAGCTGCTGCTAGACCTGTTGAGCTTTCCTGTTTTTGATTCAGAGAACATTTCAGACCAGTATACACACACAAACATAAATCAGGAACTGATTCTGTGGCTGTAACACTATGTTCTGCATTTGGTTCTATTACCCTATGTACTTAAGTAAAGTTTGACTTGTCAAACAATACTTTTTGCTGTATCTCGGTACATGTGACAATCAAAGCTCACGAGAACTTGAGCTCAGATTGTGGATGAGATTATTGCCTTGCTCGCTGAGCTGGTAATCACAGATGTTTTGCCACCATTCTAGGTCATATCATTAGTGCGCCTCTGGTGAAGCGTTGGTGTTCTGGTGTTCATGTGACAATAATAAAACAAATCAAATCAAACAAAATCCACCTACAGGTGATTCCAGATCTACAGCAATGAGGTTGGGTCTTAACCGCCCTCAGAAGTCACCTAGCAAGCTGCTAAATTCAAGGGTCTTTCAGCACAGGCAACAAAATGCCCACATCCCATGCAATAATAAAGAAAAATCACTACTATTTCAGCTTTTCTTAGAATCGCTACAGGGTGGAAGCAGGCCATTCAACTCATTCAGTCCACAGCAACCCTCTGGAGATTATCCCATTCAGACCTATCCCATCCCTGTAACTCTGCATTATCCATTGCTAACCATCTAGCCTGCACATCCCTGGACACTGTGCACAATGCAGCATGGCCAATCCACCTAATTTGCACATATACAGAATGTGGGAGGAGACTGGAGCACCTGAAGGAAACCCACGGAGTGCATGTAGACTGTACAGACACTCACCCAAGGGTGAAATCAAACCCAGGTCCCCAACACTGTGAGGCAACAGTGCTAACCACTGAGCCACCATGCTGACCCCTTTTCCCTTAGTTACGATACTTTGAGACATCTGGAAATGTGGTGAAGGTAGGTTGAATAGGGCTTTGGATGGTTATTGGGATATAAATAGTTTGTAAGAATATGGGGAAAAGGGAGGATATTGGCACTGGTTTCAGGCAGGATGGGCTATATGGCCTCATTCTGCCCTATAACAATTCCATGACATTGATCCAGACATTTGGTCATCCATATAAATTAAAATTGGTTCCCAAGCATCTTATTGCTGAAACATTAAAATGTGAAAACTTTAATGTTTATATTTATTTTAATGTAATAATTATAGGTGGTTGTTCTTCTGCTTTCATACAGAACCATCATCATCCTCTCCATTGTCTACGTTATTGGTCATGTTGTGAAGTCCGTTGGTGCAGTACCAACTGTGGGTGACCACACTGCACATGTGTGAGTATAAGTAATGACATTTTTGATGCTCTGATTCACCGGTACAGTATTGAGGTTGTGTTGCTCTGTCAGAGGTGCTGTCTTTTGACTCTTTGAATCTCTCACGTAGGATGCATGAGACTGACTGTACATCATTTTGGGATGGTCAGTGGCTGGGAATGGTGCTATATCAATACAGGCTCTTTCTGTGGTTCTTTAGCGCTTAATTTAGGAGATGTGCTGTTTGACCCAAGCACCCGACACCAACCATGAGAAATCCAAGGCAGTCAACTCTATGTAACAGAGACAGAGTGTCTGAGACAGTTCCCAGCTCAGCAAATCCAACCCGGAAAAGAGTGTTCCAGAGGTTGGAATTTTTGTTATCTAGGATTTTGTCTCTACAACTTGGAATGGGTGCAGAGGCTGCTGGGTGTGGGAACCGGCTGGGCAATGTATCAACATTTTAGAAAAGAACGTTAAAGCAGCCCTCACCTCCTCATATCTCCTTAGCCATTCAAACTTTCCCATGCCTCATTCATGCCACCCAATGCCTTCACAGGGCTCCTCATAATCCCAAAGACAACCCTTGTCCTCTATCAATCCTCAAGTCCCTTTATAGCCCCTATGGCAGCCCAGTGCCAACTGATAGTCCAAACCATGCACCCATCATCCTTTCCCCTTGCACCTAACATGCCAACTATAACCAGCATTTGAAACAAAAAACAGAAGTCATTGGAAAAGCTCAGCAGGTCTGGCAGCATCTGTGAAGAGAAATCAGAGCTAACGCTTTGGGTCCGGTGACTCTTCCTCACAACCAGACCTGAAGCATTAACTTTGATTTCTCTTCACACCTGCTGAGCTTTTCCAGCAACTTTTATTTTTGTTTCAGTTTTACAGCATCGGCAGTTCTTTCAGGTTTAATAATCAGCATCTACTGAGGGCAAACATCAACACCCATGCTGAGATTAAATCACGTAGTGCTCTGACTTAATGTTGATTTGGAGATGCTGGTCTTGGACTGGGGTGGACAAAGTTAAAAATCACACAACACCAGGTTATAGCCCAACAGGTTTATCTGGAAGCACTAGCTTTCGGAGCGCTGCTCCTTCATCGGGTGGTTATGGAGTATAAGATAGTAAGACACAGAATTTATAGCAAAAGATTACAGTGTCATGACAGTTACAGCACACCATAAACATTTGCTATAAATTCTGTGTCTTATGATCTTATGCTCCACAACCACCTGATGAAGGAGCAGCGCTCCGAAAGCTAGTGCTTCCAAATAGACCTTTTCGAATATAACGTGGTGGTGCGTGATTTTTAACTTAATTTTATTTACTTTAAACTCTAGTTAAAACAGATTCTATTTAATAATAAGGTAAAAACAATGACTGCAGACGCTGGAAACCAGATTCTGGATTAGTGGTGCTGGAAGAGCACAGCATTTCAGGCAGCATCCAAGTAGCTTCGAAATCGACATTTCGGGCAAAAGCCCTTCATCAGGAATAAGGGCTTTTGCCCGAAACATCGATTCCGAAGCTACTTGGATGCTGCCTGAACTGCTGTGCTCTTCCAGCACCACTAATCCAGAATCTATTTAATAATAATGCACTAATTCATAAAACTTCATTTGCTGCACTTGCATTCTTCAACTGCAAAACCCTTTATAAGTGCAAACATTTCATGCAAGAGCATATTCCCTCAAAACCAAACATTGCAAATTATAATCCCACCTGAGTGAATCCAAAATCATTTGTGACTGTCAAGCCACCTGTGCAATGGGAGGTGGGCCACGTGATAATGGAAAGTTGTAAAATCAACCATGCTGCACTAACCCTGCAATAGTGACCCCTCAGCTTATATAAACAGGCAAGAGTTAAATGATAAACAATAATTTTCTTTTTAAAATGCTCCAGACAGATATTTTTCAAATATTTGAAGAACAGTAGCTTTAAATGCACTGAGAGCTGCTTGAGGCAGTTGATGGGTTTCTGTCATGTTTACAAATGTTGTTGGGTACTTTTAACAATCCCAAAGGGCACGTAAACCCTCCCAAAGGTGTCCGAGAACCAAACGTAAAAGGATACCACCTCTTCAGAAGGGTACCTGATCTCAAATTTGCTCTTCAATAGGTGGTAACATTTTTTTTCAAGTATAATCGGAGCATTTTGTTTGTAAATCCTGGGTCTGAGGCTCCACATTAGAAACGCATAAAACCGCTACCTTAAAACTGGACATTATGGAAATTGCTGCTGTAATAATTGATGAGGTGGAATTAAATTTCAGCAAAACATTGTCATTGGATAAAGACAAAATTATTAGAGGTGCACAGAGAATGGCGTGTTCACTACGATGCCAAACCCTCGAAAGAATAAAAAAAGTGAATTGCGATTTAGAAACTGTGGTGTGTGTACTTTGTGGTTGTTGAGGTTAGGGGAAATGTTTTAGATAAGATTAGATTAGATTAGATTCCCTACAGTGTTGAAACAGGCCCTTCAGCCCAACCAGTCCACACCGTCCCACACCCATTTCTCTCTATGTTAAAGATAAATGAATACACACGTTAGCAACTATGCATGCATGTACTTTTTAATATTATTTTTACAACATTTTGTAAAATATTTGTCCTCGCAAAAGTGTGTTCACTAGTGATAAAAAAAGGTGTCTGTAGAGTTTGTCCATCTCTTGCAATGCTGTAATGACTGAAGGTTATCATATATGGCTGTTGTACAGCCTTTAATAGAAAGTTCTGGAAGCTGCTCTGCAAGTCTAGCACTCTGGGAGATTTGACAACTCTGCTTTTTGATTTTGAACAACAGTGTAAAAAAAAAAGCAATATTGGGAGATACAACTAAGAGGTAGATGATCCACTAACCGCTAAATGACCAACCGGCTAACAAGAAGCTAGAGGGAGCTAATGGGGAATTGTTCCTTATTCTCCCTGGTCAATGACAAAACAACAGTGGAAACAAACATATTGAGAAGACAACAAATAAAACCCAGCAGTGATTCCCAACCAGGAGAAAGTGAGGACTGCAGATGCTGGAGATCAGAGTCAAAGAGTGTGGTGCTGGAAAAGCACAGCCAGTCAGGCAGCATCCGAGGAGCAAGAAAATCAATGTTTCAAGCATTCCTGATGAAGAGCCTCCACTCCAAACGTTGACTGTCCTGCTCCTCGGATGCTGCCTGACCGCTGTGCTTTTCCAGTGCCACACATTTTGCCAGTGATTCCCAACTAGTCAGTTTCAAAATGCGGGATTTGGATGGGTGCCTGGTTAATTCAGTATGGACAGCCATGATGGGTAGAATGACCTCTTTCTGTGCTGTAATTTATCTGTTTCTATAATCTGATTATCCCCTCACACAGATGCTGTAGGTTAAAGAAAAGAAGCACGCTTTCATTTGGAAACATTAACTGATAATAATGGCCATGGTACCAATTGGCTCAGACATGGCAAAACACTTTACAGCCAATGACATCCTTTTGTAACACTGTTGTAGTGAAGGCAATGTAGCAGCCAAAATATGCACACAACCAGCTTCCAAAAACAACAAAAGCATAATGATAGAGTTCAGTTTTAGTGATATTTGTTGAGGGATAATTATTGATTGGGATCCAGGCGAGAACAGCTCATCTTATGGGTGGCACCTTCACCAGGAGAGTACTCCCTCAGTAATAAGCCACATTGTTTGGATTTTGCATCAAGTCTCTGTTCTGAGACTAGGCCGCAGAACCTAACGACTGTCAAAGCAACAAAAGAACTGTCAACACACCCATCGCTGTGGCTTATATTTATTCTTCTCAGTGAATGGAGTTATACCAGTCTCTTCAAAACTTAATGAAGGTTCTCTTGTTTGCAGAGTATTATCAATGCTTGGCCTCTTTTTAATAGCCCTGGGCACTGGTGGCATCAAACCTTGTGTTGCAGCTTTTGGCGGTGATCAATTTGAAGAGGAGCAAGTGAGTGCACTATAAGAATGTCAGATGTTGGAAACAGCGTTGTTCTTATTTATTCTGCCACTAGAGATTTAGAATACTCAATCTTGGGTTTTGTGAATAGATAGCAGGAAAATGAAGAATGCAGGTAGACCACTCAGCCCCTTGAGCCTCTTTCCTCAGTGGATAAGATCGTGGCTGATTGGATGGTGCTGTCTACTCCACTTTGCTTTCTGCTTCTCATGGCCCTTGACTCCCTTGTTGATTGAAGAGCCATGAAGGTCAAAGCAAAAAGTTAAGCGAAATATGTATCGATAATCCTTAGACCTCAGTATGCACGTTGTGCCTCAAAGTGAACACAACACGGTAAGAAATTCCTCAAGGACCTTGAGAAAGTATAGAGAAGGTCTGTAGAACAGGATGAAACCAGGAATTGAGGAACTTCGGTTGTGTGGAAACATTCTGCACGTAACCCATATTGAAGTAGCTATGTCCTGCATCACAGCCTGAGCACAGAGAACAGGCTTCAATGATTTATTTTGACATTGTCCTCATTCGTAGACTGGACAGCTTTGCAGTCCACACTTTCCACTCATTGGCTGGTATGCCCAACACTTGCTGTCTGTATTTGTTGCATAGACTATGTATATGTGTTAGGAGAAAGCGAGGACTGCAGATGCTGGAGATCAGTCGAAGAGGGTCGTGCTGGAAAAGCACGACAGGTCAGGCAGCATCCAAGGAGCAGGACAATCAACATTTTGATAATAAGCTCTTCATCAAGAATGAGGGGTCTGCCTAAGGGGCCTGAGAGGTAACTGGGAGGGGGTGGGGCTGGAGGGAAGGTAGTTGGGAATGCAATAGGTAAATAAAGTTGGGGGTGAAGGTGATAGGTCGAAGAAGAGGGTGGAGCGGATAGGTGGGAAGGAAGATGGACAGGTATGACAGGTCAAGAGGGCAGTGACAAGTGGTCTCCTTCCTATCAGAAAGATGTTGTGAAACTTGAAAGAGTTCAGAAACGATTTACAATGATGTTGCCAGGGTTGGAGGATTTGAGCTATAGGGAGAGGTTAAACAGGCTGGGGCTGTTTTCCCTGGAGCATTGGAGGCTGAGGGGTGACCTTATAGAGATTTACAAATTTATGAGGGGCATAGGTAGGGTAAATAGGCAAAGTCTTTTCCGTGGGGTGGGGGACTCCAGAACTAAAGGGCATAGGTTTAGGGTGAGAGAGGAAAGATATAAAAGAGACTTAAGGGGCAACGTTTTCATGCAGAGGGTGGTACATGTATGGAATGAGCTGTCAGAGGAAGTGGTGGAGGCTGGTACAATTGCAACATTTAAGAGGCATTTGGATGGGTATATGAATAGGAAGAGTTTGGAGGGATATGGGCTGAGTGCTGGCAGGTGGGACTAGACTGGATTGGGATATCTGGTTGGCATGGACGGGTTGGACTGAAGGATCTGTTTCCATGCTGTACCTCTCTATGACTCTAAATAAGGTGGGGGGAGGGGAAATAAGGAAACTGTTGAAATCTACATTGATCCCATGTGGCTGGAGGGTCTCAAGGTGGAAGATGAGGCGTTCTTCCTCCAAACATCTGGTGGTAAGGATTAGGTGGTGGAGGAGGCCCAAGACCTGCATGCCCTTGGTGGAGTGGGAGGGGGAGTTCAAATGTTCAGCGACGGGGTGGTCTATATGTTGCATTGTATCTGGGAGGTGGTGGCATCATGGTAATATCACAGCACTAGTGAGTGAGAGCCCTGGACTGAAGTGGTCAGGGACCTGGCTTTAAATCCCATTGTGATGGATTCACATTAAAAATCGAAATGTGAATCGATTTTTAAAATTCTGCAATTAAAAATCCAATGACAACTGTGAGTCAATTGTTGTAAAAGCCCATCTGGTTCACTAATGCCTTTTAGGGAAGAAGTCTGCCATCCTTACCTGGTCTGACCTACATGTGATTGATTCTGAACTGCCTTCTGGGCTATTAGGGATGAGCAATAAAACCTGACCTCGCCAACAAGGCCCACATCCCATGAATGCATGAAATTTGTTTTGATTTATTATTGTCACAGTGAAAAGTATTGTTTTGTGTGCTAACCAGACAAATCATACGTTACTTCAGTACATCAGAACAATAGCATAGAATAGAATGGACTGACTGACTAAGTGTGGATATTATTGCATTAATTGATTACTTCCCAATTTCTCATACGATATTCCAGGATTCTGAGCGGAGTAGGTTTTTCTCCTTCTTCTATCTGTCCATTAATGCAGGAAGTTTACTCTCAACCATCATCACTCCCATGTTGAGAGGTCAGTGCTGACTTGCAATTCTAACTATACTGATATAAGTTATGTGCAATATTTTATATAGAATTTGATCTCTGATACATTTTCTCTTCGGTGTCTGGTGGTTGTGCAATGTGATGTGTTGCTGTTTTTGGGAGTAATACAAATCTACACAAACCAAGATTCGCTCCTTCATCATGACCTATCTTAAATCGGGTTTCACTTCTTCCTTTGCTGTCAGGTTGATTGATACTGGAGAAGACAATCAAAGAACTGCAGATGCTTGAAATCAGCACAAAACTAAAGCAGAAACTGCAGGGAAAACTCAGCAAGTCTGGGCAGCACTCGTGGAGAGAAAGCAGAGTCAACGTTTCGGGTCCGAAGATCCTTCTGCAGAACGTTAGGAAGAAAGGTCACTTCTGAAGATGAGTCACAGAACCCATAACATTGACTCTGCTTTCCCTCCAAAGATACTGGCCAGACCTGCTGAGTTTTCTGAGCAGTTTCTATTTTTGACTGACACTGAGGTATTGTTATGGGCATTTATAGCAGAGTCCAGGAAATCAGCCAGGTCGGGATTTCTGTAGCCCGGCTGAGCTTGTGTTTCACTGTTTCGTTGCGGCATGGTGGCTCAGCGGTTAGCACTGCTGCCTCACAGCACCAGAATCCCAGGTTCAATTCCAGTCTCGGGCAACTGTCTGTGTGAAGTTTACACATTCTCCCCGTGTCTGTGTGGGTTTTCTCCGGGTGCTCCGGTTTCTTCCCACAATCCAAAGATGTGCAGGTTAGGTGAATTGGCCATGTTAAATTGCCCATGGTGTTAGGTTCATTAGTCAGAGGGGAGTGGGTTGCTCTTTGGAAGGTTGGTGTGGACTTGTTGGGCCAAAGGGCCTGTTTCCACACTGTAGGGAATCTAATCGAATCTAAACTCTTCAGGGTGAGAGAGGCTGGAGCCCCTTTGCTACTTATTTGAAGGAAATGGTGACATAGCGATACTGTCACTGAGCCTGTAATCTGGAAGCTCAGGTGAATGTGCTGGAGACACAGGTTCATAATCTCACAGTTGCAACTGCGGGAATTTGAATTCAATTAATAAACTAAAAAACCAGGCATGTAAAGCTTGCCTCACTAATACTGACCCATCATAAAGTGTTGTAAAATCCCTTCTGATTCATTATCATCCTTCCAGGAAGGAAATCTGCCATCCTTTTCCTGGTCTGGCCAACATGGTGACTCCAGATTCACAACAATGCAGTCACCTCTTCATTGATATGGTGTAATAAAATACTTAGTTTATATGTTATAGGAAGGGAAGTAGGAAATGCAGGGAGTAGTGAGTGAGGTGGGGAAGGGGAGATTGTGTGTTTTTTTAATCAAGGATGGGGCACCTGTATATACACACTTACACACACACACAGACACACACTTACACACACACACAGACACACAGACACATACACGCCCACACACACAGACACACACACACACACAGACACACTCACACAGACACATTCACACCCAGACACATACACACACACATACACACACACGCTTTTGCCAGGAACATCCTTTATATCCCGATGGCTGCATCTCATCTTATGATAAGTTGCTCGGACCATTAACAGCACACAAATACCAGGCAACGATCATCTCCAATAAGAGAGAATTAAACCAGTGCCCCTTGACATTCAATGGTGTAACCATCACTAATTCCCCCACCATCAGCATCCTGGGTAACCACTGATCAGAAACTGAATTGGATTAGCCATATAACAACTCTGTCACAGAGCAGGGTACAGGCTAGGAATACTGCTGTGAGTAACTCACCTCTTGACTCCTCAAATCCCATCCACCTCTACCAGACATAACTGTACAATTACAACATTTACAATACATTTGGGCAGGTAAATAGATAGGAAAGGTTTGGAGGGATATGGGCCAAATGCCAACAAATGGGACTGGTTCAATTTAGGAAGTCTGGTTAGCATGAATGAGTGGGGCTGAAGGGCTAGTTTCCACGCTGTATGACTCCATGACTCTATGATTCTACAGTGAAATAGAATGCTCCTCAATTGCCTGGATGGATGCAACTCCAACAACACTGAAGAAACGTAACACTTTCCAGAACAAAGCAGCCCACTTATGGGCGGCACGGTGGCACAGTGGTTAGCACTGCTGCCTCACAGCGCCAGAGACCCGGGTTCAGTTCCCGCCTCAGGCGACTGACTGTGTGGAGTTTGCACGTTCTCCCCATGTCTGCGTGGGTTTCCTCCGGGTGCTCCGGTTTCCTCCCACAGTCCAAAGATGTGCAGGTCAGGTGAGTTGGCCAGGCTAAATTGCCCGTAGTGTTAGGTAAGGGGTAAATGTAGGGATATGGGTGGGTTGCGCTTCGGTGGGGCGGTGCAGACTTGTTGGGCCAAAGGGCCTGTTTCCACACTGTAAGTAATCTAATCTAAATCTTGATAAGCACCACATCACAAACATGCACTCCTTCTACCATTGACACATAGTGTTAGCAGTGTGTACCATCTACAAAATGCATTGCAGAAATTCATCAAGGTCCTTGCGACAGCACTTTCTAAGCCCATGATCACTTCCATCTAGAAGGACAAGGGCAGCAAAAACAGGAACACCATCACCTGCAAGCTCCCCTCCCCTCCAAGTTGTCCCTTAGGTGCCTTTTATATCTTTCCCCTCTCACCTTAAACCTATGCCTCCTAGTTCTGGATTCCCCGACCCCAGGGAAAAGACCTTGTCTATTTACCCTATCCCTTCCTCTTAAGATTTCATAAACCTCTATAAGGTCACCCCTCAGCCTCCGACGCTCCAGGGAAAACAGCCCCAGCCTATTCAACCTCTCCCTGTAGCTCAGATCCTCCAACCCTGGCAACATCCTCGTAAATCTTTCCTGAACCCTTTCAAGTTTCACAAAATCTTTCCTATAGCAGGGAGATGAGAATTGAATGCAGTATTCCAAAAGTGGCCTAATTATTGTCCTTTACAGTTGCAACATGACATACCAACTCCTATACTCAGTGTACTGACTAATAAAGGCAGCGATAACAAATGTCTTTTTCAGTACCCTGCCTACCTACAACTCCACTTTCAAGCTACTATGGACCTGCACTCCAAAATCTCTTTGTTCAGCAACACTCTCCAGGACATTAATTGCCTTATGCAATACCAAATTCTGCATTAAAATGTGGTATTTCTTCAGCAGTATAAATTCTTTATACTGTATGTTGCTGAATTAATATTTGTTAAAAATGCACCTTTGGAAGATTTGGAATATTATGTCAGCAAACAGTGCAGTCATTTATAGCATGATTGAAGTTGGAAGTCAGATGAAAGATTTCTTACAAATTCTCTCGTGGTCGAGATTAGTGCTGGAAAAACTGACTGACTCTGAGCTCCAGCATCTGCAGTCCTCACTTTCTCCAAATTCTCTCATAGGTTTAGTTGAGGATTAATCTTAGCCGACACACTCAGTGAACTCTCTACCATTCTTCAGGTAGTGTCTATTGGTCTTTAACATCCACTCCATCATGGTAACAGGCCGAATGGAGCCTTGTTTAACATTGCATCCAATGAACTGCACCATCGGCAGTGTAGCACTCCTTCAGGGCTACACTGAAATATCAGACTAGATTGGATTGAGTGCAACAAAATTAAACCATTCAGGTTAACATGAAAATGATAGGAAGAATATGGTTTGTCAGTTCATGAAGCCTAGGCAGAAGTGAGGACTGCAGATGCTGGAAATCAGACTCTAGGTTAGAGTGGTGCTGGAAAAGCACAGCAGGTCAGGCAGCATCCGAGGGGCAGAAAAATTGACATTTCAGGCAAAACCAAATCATCCGCTGACATTTCCGCCACCTCCAAGCAGACCCCACCACCAGGGATATATTTCCCTCCCCACCCCTTTCCGCCTTCCACAAAGACCATTCCCTCCGTGACTACCTGGTCAGGTCCACGCCCCCCTACAACCCACCCTCCAATCCTGGCACTTTCCCCTGCCACCGCAGGAACTGTAAAACCTGTGCCCACACCTCCTCCCTCATCTCTATCCAAGGCCCTAAAGGAGCCTTCCACATCCATCAAAGTTTTACTTGCACATCCACTAATATCATTTATTGTATCTGTTGCTCCCGATGCAGTCTCCTCTACACTAGGGAGACTGGGTGCCTCCTAGCAGAGTGCTTTAGGGAACATCTCCGGGACACCCACACCAATCAACCAAACCACCCCGTGGCCCAACATTTCAACTCCCCCTCCCACTCTGCCGAGGACATGGAGGTCCTGGGCCTCATTCACCGCCGCTCCCTCACCACCAGACGCCTGGAGGAAGAACGCTTCATCTTCCACCTCGGAACACTTCAACCCCAGGGCATCAGTGTGGACTTCAACAGTTTCCTCATTTCCCCTTTCCCCACCTCACCCTAGTTCTAAACTTCCAGCTCAGTAACTGTCCCCATGACTTGTCTGGACTTGTCCTACCTGCCTATCTCCTTTTCCACCTATCCACTCCACCCTCTCCTCCCTGACCTATCACCTTCATCCCCTCCCCCACTCACCCATTGTACTCTATGCTACTTTCTTCCCACCCCCACATTCCTCTCACTTACCTCTCCACGCTTCAGGCTCACTGCCTTTATTCTTGATGAAGGGCTTTTGCCCGAAATGTCGATTTCGAAGCTACTTGGATGCTGCCTGAACTGCTGTGCTCTTCCAGCACCACTAATCCAGATTTCAGACAAAAGCCCTTCACTGAACCTTGGATGTCATGAGGGTCATGTCTAGAGACTACCCCGTCCCACTGCAGGTACATAATCTCCTGGGAAACTTCCTTGAGGAATCACAGGACCAATTGGAAAAAACTAATGGAAAATTCCAATATGAACTTTCAGCGAAGCAACTGAGACCAAACATTGTGTTGACTGTGGGTATGTTAACTGTTAATCCAATTAGCTTTCAAATGTTGTGAAGTTGATGCAGATCCTTGTGTTCTCTGTTTGAAGATCTCATTCATTGCTTGCTGCTCACATAATAAGACTTTTCAGATGCTGTAAAGGTCATGCAGCAAATCCATCCTCATTGACGTTGCCTTGTTGTGTTTTCCAGCTGAAGTTCAGTGCTTTGGTGGAGACTGCTACGCTCTTGCCTTTGGTGTTCCTGCTGCACTAATGGTGATTGCATTAGGTGAGATGTAACACTGCTGTCAGCAAGTCAGCCATCGTTGTGTCACGTGCTTGCTACTTCTGGGATAATCTGGCAATCCCCTTTCTTTAGACAACGTCAGGAACGTCTAGTGGATATTGAAGCACAAAGTGGACATGGAGTCAAAACTCCGTGTGCTGCACCACGAATCTTCTTTCTCACCAACTTCAGCAATGGACTGAAATGACAATCCAATAGTTCAATGGCCTCAATTATTTGCATTTCATGCAGTTTAGGATAACCTTGTGCTGTGGACTTAGGGCCACTTTCATTTTATCTTAGGAGTGGGCATCGCAGGTAAGGTCGCATTTATGGCCCATCTTTTGAGAAGGGGAGGGAACACCTTTATGGACCAGAGCAGTCCTTTTGTTGACTTATCACTCCAAGGAATTGTTCCAACCTTACAGGCAGCACAGTGGCACAGTGGTTAGCACTGCTGCCTCACAGCGCCAGAGACCCGGGTTCAATTCAACTGTCTATGTGGAGTTTGCACATTCTCCCCGTGTCTGCGTGGGTTTGCTCCGGTTTCCTCCCACAGTCTAAAAAATATGCAGGTTAGGGTGAATTGGCCATGCTAAATTGCCCATAATGTTAGGTGTAGAGGTAAATGTAGGGGAATGGGTCTGGGTGGGTTGCTCTCCAGAGGGTCGGTGTGGACTTGTTGGGCCGAAGAGCCTGTTTCCACACTGTAAGTAATCTAATCTAAAAAAAGTCATCTAATCTAATCTCAGATGTGGCAAATTTTGGCCCAACAATGATGAAGCAATATTGATATGTGGCCAAGTTAGGGTGTTGTACAACATGGACTGGGCATTGAGAGGAGGTAAGGGCAGCACAGTGGTTCAGTGGTTAGCACTGCTGCCACACACTGCTTGGGACCCGGGTTCAATTCCAGCCTGGGCTGACTGTCTGTGTGGAGTTTGCAAATTCTCCCCGTTCCTGTGTGGGTTTCAACCGGGTGCTCCAGTTTCCTTCAACAGTCCAAAGGCATGTTAGGGTAGGTGCATTGGCCATGCTAAATTTCCCCATATGAGTAAGAATGTGCAGGTTAAGGGGATTATCCATGGGAAATATGGGGTTATGAGGATAAGGTACAGGGTCTGGGTGAGAGGCTGTCCGGACAGTTGGTGCAGTTTCGATGGGCTGATTGACCTCTTTCCACACTGGAGGCACGCTTTGATTCTAGATGGTGCTCCCATGAGGTATTGTCTGGTCTCGTCGTTCTGGTTGATAGCCAACATGAGTTGGGAAGGTTGGCATTGAGTCCAGCCTTCTAGATGTTCAAAAAATATTCCCATTTATAAACAGGAGAGTGGAAAGAGGAAATACCCTGATGCAGAGCAAGAAGAGAAATTGCAGCAGAAATGCGAACGATAATTTGATGATCTTTTCCTTTTGTTTAGTCGTGTTCATATCCGGAAGTGGGCTATACAAGAAACTTCCCCCACAAGGAAACATACTGGTGGAAGTGTGTAGCTGTATTGGGGTGAGTGCCTCAGGAGTAAGTTAGTGATAATCCTGTCCTTATAATTAACATACATTCCTAAATGCAGCTTCATTGTTAGGAAGCTTATTTTATGTACAGCAGTTCTGGATTTTGTGGTACTAACTTCTCAAGTCATGGAGTAGCTCAACAGTTGAAGGCTATTTCAATAATCAGTCAGGAAATCAAGGGTAGGAGCAAAATACTGCAGATGTAGTTAGCTCTGGTAAAGGATCATCCAGACACAGAGCATTAACTTGCTCTCTCTCCATGGATGCTGTCTGACCCGCTGTGATCTCTAGCATTTGTTATTTTGGGTAGGGAATCAAGGGTGATGGAGGTAAGGTAGGATGTCAGATAAACCATGATTTTAATGAATGGTGGAGTGGACTACATCTGCATCCAGGTCTTATCAAGGTAAAAACAATGACTACAGATGCTGGAAATCAGATTCTGGATTAGTGGTGCTGGAAGAGCACAGCAGTTCAGGCAGCATCCAAGTAGCTTCGAAATCGACGTTTCGGGCAAAAGCCTGAACTGCTGTGCTCTTCCAGCACCACTAATCCAGAATCCAGGTCTTAAGTCATTTGAGCCACTGTCTCTTTCAAAAAGTAATCCCATTACTACCACACTTTCCCCTTTCTACTGGGTCACAAAAGATGTCCCCTCTTCTCCTGTCGCCTGTTTCCGATAGAAGGTTTTCTTTGGAGAGGTGGACATCAGAGAGCAACTCTCATTGTAATGGGTTGCTGCCAACATGCTGAGAACTGAAAGTGTGTTGGCCCAAGGTAAAACATATGACCAGCATGGCGAGCAGTGCTGAGGTATGGACTGGTGCCAAAAAACTGGGCAACGTAGATGACCATCTCAACAAGACCTGAAATAAACAACTATCAACTTGTCTGGATACTGGTATGAGCCAAGTTCTACCTCAATTTGATGCCCAGAGAGGGGAATTGATAATCCACTGTTGTTGGCGCTATCTGGAAGAACTGGCATGGTTGATGGAGAGACAAATATTCTGAGGAACTGTACCCAACTGCAAAACCAACCTGGACTGTGCTCCGTGCTCATAGAAAGGAACTTGGATTTGCATAGCATCTTTTCACGACCTTAGGGTTTCCCAAAGTGCCTTACAGCCAATGAGAGGCTTATAAGGTGTAGAAAACCTGGTCGCCAAATTGAGCACCAAGCTTCCACAAAGAGCAATTCGAAATTAATTTGTGAGTGTTGTCTTTGGGATAAGTGATTCATGATTTATGATTACTTGGAAAACCATAGTTTGATTTGAGATAGTCAGCATGGCTTTGTGAGGGGCATGTCATGTCTCACAAACCTTATTGAATTCTTTGAGGGTGTGACAAAACACATTGATGAAGGTAGAGCAGTGGATGTGGTGTACATGGATTTTAGCAAGGTGTCTGATAAGTTTCCCCATGGCAGGCTCATTCAGGAAGTAAGGAGGCATGGGATACAGGGAAATTTGACTGTCTGGACACAGAATTGGCTGGCCCAGAGAAGACAGAGGGTGATAGTAGGTGGAAATTATTCAGCCTCTAGCTCTGTGACCAATGGTGTTCCACAGGGGTGTGTTCTGGGACCTCTGTTCTTTGGGATTTTTTATAAATGACTTAGATGAGGAAGTGGAAGGGTGGGTTAGTAGGTTTGTCGATGACACAAAGGTTGGTGGAATTGTGGATATTGTAGAGGGCTGTTGTAGGTTGCAATGGGACATTGACAGGATACAGAGCTGGGCTGATAAGTGGCAGTTGGAGTTCAACCTGGAAAAGTGTGAAGTGATTCATTTTGGAAGGTTGAATTTGAATTCAGATTACAGGCTTAAAGACAGGATTCTTGGCAGTGTAGAGGAACAGAGGGATCTTGGAGTCCACGTCCATAGATCCCTCAAAGTTGCCACCTAAGTTGATAGCATTGTTAAGAAGGTGAATAGTGTATTGGTTTTCATGGTCAGAGGGATAGAGTTTAAGAGCCGTGACGTTATGCTGCAACTCTATAGAGCCCTGGTGAGACCACTGAATATTGTGTTCAGTTCTGGTTGCCTCATTATAGGAACAATGTGGAAGCTTTAGAGAGGTTACAGAGGAGATTTACCAGGATGCTGCCTGGACTGGAGGGCATGTCTTATAAAGAAAGGTTGAGGGAGCTAGGACTTTTCTCATTGGAGCGAAGAAGGGTGAGAGATGACTTGATAGAGGTGTACAAGATGACGAAAGGCATAGATAGAGTGAATAGCCAGAGACTTTTTCCCAGAACAGAAATAGCTATCACAAGGGGGCATAATTTTAAGGTGATTGGAACAAGGTTTAGCGGAGATGTCAGAGGCAGGTTCTTTACTCAAGGAGTAGTGGGTGCATGGAATGCACTGCCAACAGTGATAGTAGAGGCAGATGCATTAGGGATATTTTAACGATTCTTGGATAGGCACATGGATGATAGCAAAATGAAGGGTATGCAGGTTAGTTTGATCTTAGAGTAGGATAAAATGTTTGCGCAACATCAAGGGCCTGTACTGTGCTGTACTGTTTTATGTTCTAAGTATGGATGCCAGGGTAAAACTCCACTCCTCCTCTTCAAAGCATTGCTGTGGGGAATCAAGGGTTATAGAGATATTCACATCCTACGTGGAAGACTGATCAAGAAGGTAAAAGCACACAGGGTCCAGGGTAATTTGGCATATTGGTTCCAAAACTGGCTTCTTGGGAGGAGACAGAGGGTGGTGGTAGATGGCTGTTTGTGTAAGTGGAGGCCAGTGTCCAGTGGCATACCATAGAAATAGTGCTGGGTTCCAATTGTTTGTGATATGTGTAAGTAATGTAGATGAAAATGTGAGGGGTTATAAGTAAGATTGTGGATGACGTGAAGATTGGCCAAGTGAGAAAGAAGGTCTTGGGTGACAGGAGGATATAGATGGATTGGTCAGATGGGCAGATCTGGGGAGATGGAATTTAACCTTGGAAAATATGAGGTGATGCACATTGGAAGGTGCAACAACTCAAGGAGTACTCAATGAATGGCAGGACACTAGGAAGCTCAGAAGAACAAAGGGATATTCAGGCTTTATCCACAGATTCCTGAAGGCAGACAAGACAGGTCAACAGAGTAGTTAAGAAGGCATACAGGACACATGCCTTTATTATTTGTGGCATTGATTATAAGAGCAGGGAAGTTATGTTGAAGCTGTGCAAGACTTTGCTTAGGACTCAGCTGGTGTGCATATAGGAAGGGTGTGATTACACTGGAGGGGGTGCGAAGGAGATTCACCAGGATGGTGCCTGGGATGGAACATCTCAGCTGGGAAGAGAGGCTGGATAAGCGCAGGTTGCTTTCTTTGGAACAGAAAAAGTTGAGAGGGGACCTTACAGAAGAACATTGGATTGAGGGGCATGGACACAGTAAATAGAAAACGTCTGTTCCCCTTAGTCAAAGGGTCAACAACAAGGAGGAATAAGGTGAAGGTGAAAGGCAGGACGTTTAGAGGGGGATTTGAGGATGTTTGTTTTCATCCAGAGGATGATGGGAATCTGAAATGCACTGTCTGGGAGAGTAGTAGAGACAGAAAAGCTCATAACCTTTAAAAAGTAATTGGATGAGCATTTGAAATGTCTTAAAAAGTGCTGGAAAGTACCATAGAGTCATAGCATCACCCAATACAGAAACAGACCCTTTGATCCATGCCAACCATAATCCCAAATGAAACTGATCCCACCTGTCTGCGCTTGGCCCACATCCCTCCAAACATTTCTTATTCGTGTACTTATACAAATGTCTTTTAAATGTTGTAACTGTATTCATGTCCATCACTTCCTCTGACAGTTCATTCCACACGTGAACCACTCTCTGAGTTTAAAAAGGTTGCCCCTCATGTCTTTTTAATATCGTTCTCCTCTCACCTTAAAACTATGCCCCCTCGTCTTGAAATCCCCCTCTCTAGGGAAAAGACACCTGCCACTCACTTTATCTATGTCCCTCTTGATTTTATAAACCTCTATAAGATCAATCCTCAATCTCTTACACTCCAGGGAAAAAAGTCCCAGCCTAACCAGCCTCTCCTTGTAACTCAAACCCAAATTCTTTTTGCTGGTGCAGAGCTGATGGATTGAAGGGCCTTTATAATTTAATGATCTGCCTGCGAGGGAGATATGTCTTGAGTTTAACAGCTCATGAGAAAGACAGCCCATTTGTCAGCACTGTAAACTGAGGACTGTCAGTGTAGATTTTTACACTCAGTTTCTAGTAAGAACTTTGAGCCTATAATATTGTGATTCAGAAGTTGGAGTGCTATCAACTCTATCAACTGAATCGAATCTGTCTGGACTATTACTCAAAGATGTAACTTCACTACATCAGTCAGGAAAGAATTGGAGTGATCATTTTTGAATGAGTACAAGAGGCATTTGCACATTTGTATGGGTGGCATGGTGGCTCAGTGGTTAGCACTGCTGCCTCACAGTGCCAGGGATCTGGGTTCAATTCCACCCTCAGGTGACTGTCTGTGTGGAGTTGTACATTTGCTTTCCATCTGTGCGGGTTTCCTCCCACAGTATAAAGACGTGTAGGTTAGGTGAATTGGCCATGCTATGGTGCCCAGGGATGTGTTGTTTGGGTGCATTAGTTAGGGGAATGGGTCTGGATGGGTTACTCTTCAGAGGGTTGGTGTGGATTTGTTGGGCTGAAGGGCCTGTTTCCACACTGTAGGGATCCTATGGTTTCTTGTAGAAGAGGGAACCTTGAAGGACAAAATGCGACTGTGAAGACTTAGGAAAGGAAATGGATGAACCTTTTGAATGTTCGCTCATCCCTAAGAATTCTCGTGTTCAACTATTACATTGAGGCACTGCAGTGTGACACAGTGTTGTCTAAAAAGTCACATTTATATTCTGATTTCTCACCTCTTCATAGTTTCACTTCCTCCTATCAGTTTCAGGTCAGAATCCTGGACCAAAGCCTCCTGGAAAATTTTAAAATATGTTTCTAAATTTCGGGAGCGGTTTACTGAACAACCTTCCCCCTCTCCCTTTCTACTGTTCCTCAAAGTGGCTCCTTCTGGTTAAATGAGCTGCCAATACTTACTGCTGTCAGTGACCAACCCCACTGTTGTGAAGAAGGCTATTCAGTTTGTCTGCTCTGTGCTGGCCCTTTGAAGACAACACTGAAGGCAGCCCCAACAACACTGAAGCTTGACATCATCCAGGACAAGGCAAAAGTAGGCACTGTAGATACTGGAGATCAGAGTCAAGATTAGAGTGGTGCTGGAAAAGCACAGCAGGTCAGGCAGCATCCAAGGAGCAGGAGAATCGACGTTGCAGGACTTTTCCAGCTCCACTCTAATCTTGACACCATCAGGACAAAGCAGCCTGCTTGATTTGCACTACATCCACAAGCATTCAGTCACTCCACTACCAAGGCTCAGGAGCAGCAGTGTCTACTGTCTACAAAATGCACAGCAAAGATTCACCAAACATCCTCAGACAGCATCTTCCAAACACATGAACACATCTATCTAGAGGGACAAGGGCAACAGATGCATGGGAACACCACCACCTTCAAGTTTCCCTCCAAGCCACTCATCATCCTGACTTGGAAATATGTTCCTTCACTACCACTGGGTAAAACTCCTGTAATTCCGTCCCGAGCTGCATTGTGGGTCAACCCACAGCAAGTGGACTGCAATAGTTCAAGAAGAAGAAGGCAATTAGAATATCTTGTTGGTATGGACGGGTTGGTTCGAAGGGTCTGTTTCCGTGCTGCACATCTCTATGACTCTATGGTCAGCCACATAATGGGAAGTAAAGTAGAGCTTCAAACATCACTCCATAATTCCAGGCTACAAGATACATCTAAAAGTCTACATTCCAATAGCAACCTGAGGTCCCTATGGGGGGGATATTGTTTGGCTCATTTGGTCGGATGCGCAGTGTGAGTTCCATTGGTACCGACAACATGGGGTCGGTCCCCATTATAACTCAGAACTTACTCCATGGTGAATGGTGTGATCTATGGTTGAGACTTCCCTCTGGGCACAGATTGAAGGATAGAACTGTAGTCTGCTCTGCTCCTAACAAGAACAGCCTTAGCTCAAGTCTGGGATTAAAATTGGATGGCTCTTCCAAAGAGTCAGCTCAACATGGAGGGCCAAAGGCTCACACTGAGTTCTGAAAAAATCTGCAAATCTATGATTATTTACTTGGAAATTGGAGAAGCAAGATTCTGGAGACATGCTGAAAAGTCCAAGGATTTGAATAAAAGCACAATTTAAAACAATGAGAGGAAATCTAATTAAGATGAACATGATACTTAAGGGGCTTGACAGGGTAAATGCTGAGAGGAAGCTTCCCCTCATGGGAGACCAGAGGCCACAGTCTCAGAATTAAGGAGCGCCAATTTAGGACTGAGATGAAGGGGAATTTCTTCTCTCAGAGTGTTGTGCGTCTTTGGAGTTCCTTGCTAGAGAGAGCTGTGGGGCAGAGTCCTTGTGAATATTTAAAACTGAGATAGATTCTTGATCAGTAAGGGAATCGAGGATTATGGGGAAATGGTAAGAAAGTGGGCAGAAGGAATGTAGGATTAGACACTGAAGGGGCCAAATGGCCTACTGCTGTTCCTACTTCTTGTGGTCTTATGCCATTAAGTTCTAATACAGCAGATATTGGAGATCTCACAGAGCGTGCAGGAAAAACTCAGCAGGTTCAGAGACAGGCAGAGTTAATATTTTGTGGCTGATATGACTCTTCTAAGTCATGCGGACTTGAAATGTTAACATTGTTTCTCTTTCCACCGATGGAGTCAGACATTGGAGCCCCTACAGTGAACTCCCCAGTACCCAACACACACATACAGAGAATGGGTGAGTGTGAGGGAGCTGCTGGTTACATGAGTGTTAGAGACAAAAAAAAAACTGCAGATGCTGGAACAAGCAGGAGGCTGGAAGAACACAGCAAGCCAGGCAGCATCAGGAGGTGGAGAAGTCAGCCAGTTGTGACCAAGACTGCTCATCAATACCATCAGAGAGGTCTAATCAAAACGGAGAGAAAAAGAGAGAGAGAGAGAGAGATGCAATCAAGCAGTCAGTTCCCAAAGTGAGGAAAACGACTCGTATTGTTCACTGGTTGCATAAGAATTCCAAAAAGTGGGATATTGGTTACCAGGGACTTTGCTTCTCTTTAATGTTTGTGTTCTTGGCTCAGCACCATGATAAAACTATTTTCTTTTTAAGAAACAAGGTTGATTCAGGAAGACAGAAAGTTCCCAGAATCTGCGAGCAGCCTAATTTGATGGGTATTTACACTTAAATTTAAAATTTTCATCTCAATAAAATTACCCTTTGTACCTTAGATGTACAAGTTTCAAGTATCATTTAAAGCATGAGATGGATTCAAAGTAGGCCCAGTGCAATCTTCAAGGAAAAAGTGAGGACTGCAGATGCTGGAGATCAGAGTCGAAGAGTGTGGTGTTGAAAAGCGCAGCAGGTCAGGGAGCATCCGAGGAGCAGGAGAACCAACGTTTCGGGCATAAGCCCTTCATCAGGAATGGGGCACTCCAATGCAGTCTAAGATCTTTTGTACAATATGGGTATTTTGTCCTAATTCTCTGATCATTTTCAGACTGAAAGTTCAATCTGGGGCCATCTTTTAAAAAAGAGTTGTCTTCTCTTCCAGTTTTCGATAGCCAATCGCTGGAGACACCGCAGCAAAAGCTATCCGAGACGGGAACATTGGCTTGACTGGGCAAGGGAAAAATATCCAGTTACGTCACACTTCTTTTGTTGAATTGTTTAAATGCAGAACATCTTTTTGAAATAATTCCACTTACTAATAAATATCGATAAACTCATTTTTAAATGTTCATTTCTTACAGAAGCATGTGATTGAAGAAATTAAGATGGTTACCCGGGTTCTGTTCCTCTACCTTCCACTTCCAATGTTCTGGGCGCTGTTTGACCAACAGGTAAAGAGCTGATTCTTCTTGGGTTTGGGTTGGTAATCACTGAATAAACAATGGCTCTGACCAGTTAGGAGGAGTTAACACATTTGGAAAGGGAATTGTGCTCCACCAGCCTGAACAATGAATGTGGGTTTGAGAAACTTAGAGTCATAGAGATGTGCAGCATGGGAACAGACCCTTCGGTCCAACCCATCCATGCCGACCAGATATCCCAACCCACCTGCCAGCATCCGGCCCATATCCCTCCAAACCCTTTCTATTCATATACCCATCCAAATGCCTCTTAAATGTTGCAATTGTATCAGTCTCCATCACTTCCCCTGGCAGCTCATTCCATACACGTACCACCCTCTGTGTGAAAAAGTTGCCCCTTACGTCTCTTTTATATCCTTCCCCTCTCACCCTAAACCTATGCCCTCTAGTTCTGGACTCCCTGACCCCAGGGAAAAGACTTTGCCTATTTACCCTATCCATGCCCCTCATTTTTTTGTAAACCTCTATAAGGTCACCCCTCAGCCTCCAATGCTCCAGGAAAAACAGCCCCAGCCTGTTCAGCCTCTCCCTTTAGCTCAAATCCTCCAACCCTGGCAACATCCTTGTAAATCTTTTCTGAACCCTTTCAAGTTTCACAACATCTTTCCAATAGGAAGGAGACCAGAATTGCACGCAATATTCCAACAGTGGCCTAACCAATGTCCTGTACAGCCGCAACATGACCTCCCAACACCTGTACTCAAAACTCTGACCAATAAACGAAAGCATACCAAACGCCTTTTTCACTATCCTACATACCTGCGACTCCACTTTCAAGGAGCTATGAACCTGCACTCCAAGGTCTCTTTGTTCAGCAACACTCCCTAGGACCTTACCATTAAGTGTATAACTCCTGCTAAGATTTGCTTTCCCAAAATGCAGCACGTCACATTTATCTGAATTAAACTCCATCTGCCACTTCTCAGCCCATTGGCCCATTGGGTCAAGATCCTGTTGTAATCTGAGGCAACCCTCTTTGCTGTCCACTACACCTCCAAGTTTGGTGTCATCTGCAAACTTACTAACTGTACCTCTTATGCTCACATCCAAATCATTTATGTAAATGACAAAAAAAAAGAGTACCCAGCACCGATCCTTGTGGGATCAACTGGTCACAGGTCTCCAGTCTGAAAAACAACCCTCCACCACCACCCTCTGTCCTCTACCTTTGAGCCAGTTCTGTATCCAAATGGCTAGTTCTCCCTGTATTCTGTGAGATCTAACCTTGCTAATCAGTCTCCCATGGGGAACCTTGTTGAACGCCTGAACTCTCCATACAGATCACATCTACCGCTCTGCCCTCATCAATCCTCTTTGTTACTTCCTCAAAAAACTCAATCAAATTTGCGAGCTGTTTTACCTCAATGGAAGACTGTGAAGGGTGCAACACGTGGTAATGGGCAACACAGATGATAAACCCAGTACATGACTTCATGGTAAACCAAGGCAACGCAAGAGGAGGCACATTTTCCCAAATGAGGAAGGGCAAGTACAGGACAGAAACACAGCAGTGCATCAAACACTGAAGAAAACAAATGGTATGTTGACCTTCACAGGGAGAGGATTTGAGTACAGGAGCAAGGGTGTCTTGCTGCAATTGCAGTATCTTGGTCAGACCACACCTGGAGTATTGTGTGCAGTTTTAGTTTCCTTATCTGAGGAAGGATGTACCAGCCATGGTGGAAGTGCATCTAAGATTTACCAGATTGATTCCTGTGTCGGCTGATGTTAGTTCTATATTCACTGGAGTTTAGAAGACCAAGGGGGGAGTCTCATAGAAACCTATAAAATTATGACAGGAATGGACAGGATAAACACAGGCATGACATTCTTGATGACTGGGGAGTCCAAATCCAGAAGTCACATTCTAAGGATATGAGGTAGGCCATTTAGGATTGAGATGGAGAGACATTTCTTCACCCAGAGAGTGGTGAACCTGTGAAATTCTCTATTACAGAAAGCAGATAAGGCCAAACATTGGATGTTTTCAAGAAGGAGTTACATATAGTTCTTAGGGCTAAAGGGATCTAAGGATACAAAGTGTTAACAAGGGATGGAGTTGGATGAGTAGCCATGAACGTATTGAATAGTGGAGCAGGCTTGAAGGGCTGAATGGCCCATACCTGTTCCGATTCTCCATGATTATGTTTCTATCTCAGATGTCTTGAAAACATGCACCGTATGAGTAATTATGGAGTCATTGTAAGGTATACAGTAGAGAAGAGGCAATTTGGCCTGTCAAGTCTGTAACAGACAGTCCATCATGTGTACTCTGCATCCCCAATTGTTGTCTGTCACTTATAAGTTCCTCAACTTCAAGAACCTATCCAACTCCCTTTTAAATTCTGTCATGCAATCTGTTTCCACCACCTTTATCAAATAAAATCTTACAGGTACCGCCCACTCTTTGAGTTGAAGGGCCTTGTTTATTTGGTGGAACTTTCACTCCGTCAGCTTTGTGCCTAGCCCTTTGTTATTTAAGGTATTAATTGACAGTGTCGTGAAACAAACACAGAGCATGCTGGAGGAACCCAACAGGTCCAGTAGCATCTGTGGAGAGAGAAACAAAGTCTTGACTGCAGGTCAGAACCCTGTCCTGATTTTAATTTGTAATTTTAAAATGTGATTTTCAAAGTGGGCTAATATATTTAAATATGGCTACGCACATAAATGATGGTCTGGAAAGAGAGAGAGAGAGAGAGAGAGAGACCCATGGATTGTCACACCTTGAGGGAATTTTAAACGCCAACCCTCAAAAGGGGGAAGTAGCAAGTCAAACAGACAGAACTATGATGGAGTCATAGAGTTGTACAGCATAGAAACGTCACTTTGTCCATACCAACCAGGTTTCCCAAACTAAACTGGTCCTATTTGTCCAAATTTGGCCTATATCCTTCTAAACCTTTCCTATTCATTTAACTAGAGTTGAAAAATGTGGTGCTGGAAAAACACAGCAGGCCAGGCAGCATCTAAGAAGCAGGAGAGTCGATGTTTCGGGCATAAGCCCTTCTTCAGGCCCGAAACGTCGATTCTCCTGCTTCTTAGATACTGCCTGGCCTGCTGTGTTTTTCCAGCACCACATTTTTCAACTCTGGTACTCCAGCATCTGCAGTCCTCACTTTCTCCTATTCATGTAACTATCCTAATGTATTTTAGATGTTGTAACTGCAGCTGCATCCTCTGGCAGTTCATTCCACACATGAGCCACAGTCTGTATGAAAAAGATGCTTCTCAGGTCCCTTTTAAATCTTTCTCATCTCAACTTAAAAATACGCCACCTAATCTTGAAACTCCCTATTGAGGGAAAAAAGAACCTGCTACTCACCTTATCTATACCCCTCATGATTTTGTGAACCTTAATAAGGTTTACAAAATAACCTTCAACCTCTTGAGCTCCAGTGATAAAAGTCCTAGTCTAGCCAGCTTCACCTTATAACGGAAACTCTCCGTTCCTGGCAACTTCCTCCTGAACCGTCCCCACCTTCATAATATCCTTCCTACAAGAGAGTGACCAGAACTGTACACAGTACTCCAGAAGAGGCCTATGGTCTCATAACTGAAAAAGATGAGGCCACAACACCCATCCTGACAACTGCCTTCTCAACAGCAAATTACTCCCTGTGGATTTTGTCACAAACTGCAAACACATTTTGTACTTTTCCCTTTGAAGAATGCACAATGACAGGGCTTAAGAAAAGATAAAATCTCTACTGGAAGAGATTCGTGAGACTGAATTCTCTTGTATATACCAGCTTAGGGAGTGTTAGCATGCTGTGAAAGTCACAGTTGAAGAAATATTCCCTAGTCACCCCTGGGCTACAGGTATGGACATTCCATCACTTCAAGTGCTACAAACCAGAAGAAAGGAAACAGAATAACAAAACTCTGTCTTGCTCTGAGTGCTAAAAAGAATCAGAAATACAAAACTTTCTTCAAACAAGACTGTGAGGCTGATTGTATAACTATCAACGCCAACACTATTGGTAACTTCCATTGCAATGTTCAACTATCTACGCTTTTTAGACTCACCATAGTTACTTTTCTATTCTGTGTTTGCATGTGTTGTGTTAGTATTTCTTCTCATGTTTAATAATCAATGAACACAGTCCTTTTGCTCATTCAGGTAAGCCTGATTAAATCGGCTTCTCCTTAAAAAATAGGAAAAATAGAAACATTTGGATCTGGGAGAATGGTATCCCCAAAGGAAGTGATGCGTGTTTAAAAAGAAATTAGTCTCCTTATGACCAGTTGGCAGGAGGTCAGATTAAAAAAGAAGGGGGAAGCCAGTTCATCACCTCGCACGTGAAAGCTAATGGTTTGGGGAATCCCATTTGGAACGGTAACAAATTGGGAAACCTCACCCTGGGTTTGGATGTAATATTTCAGAAGAAGTTACAGGAGTTAGAAAAGAAGAGGTGGGCACTCCAATAGAATGGGATGATAAAATAGGAGAACACTTGGAACATAAATCATGGAATCCCTGCAGTGTCGAAGGGGACCATTTGCCATCAGGGCCACACCAAAGAGCACCCCACCCAGATCCACCTCCCTACCCTATCACCCCACATTTCCCATGGTTAATCCATCTAGCCTGCACACCCTGGATACTAGCCTGGCCAATTCACCTAACCTGCACAGCTTTGCACTGTGGGAGGAAACCAGAGCACCCAGAGGAAACCCACACAGTCACAAGGAGAATGTGTAAATTCCAACAATCATAGGGTCATAGCGATGTACAGCACGGAAATAGACTCTTCAGACCAACTTGTCCATGCCGACCAGATATCCTAACCTAATCTTGTCCCATTTGCCAGTACTTAGCCCATATCCCTCTAAACCATTCCTATTCATATACCCATCCAGATGCCTTTTAAATGTTGTAATTGTACCAGCCTCCAACACTTCCTCTGACAGCTCATTCCATACATGTACCACTCTCTGTGTGAAAAGGTTGCCCCTTAGGTCACCTTTAAATTTTCCTCCTCTCACCCTGAATGTATGCCCTCTAGTTCTGGACTCGCCCATCCCAGGGAAAAGACCTTGTCTATTTACCCTATCCATGCCCTTCATGATTTTATAAACCTCTATAAGGTCACCCCTCAGCCTTTGATGCTCCAGCCTATTCCTGTAGATCAAACACTCCAACCCTGGCAACATCCTTGTAAATCTTTTCTGAGCCCTTTCAAGTTTCACAACATCCTTCTGTTAGGAAGGAGATTACCCAAGGCTGGAATCAAACCTGGGTCCCTGGTGCTGTGAGGCAGCAGTGTTAACTACTGAGCCACCATGCTGCTACACTGGCTTCTGTGCTGTCAATTTTAAATCATTTGTGTTGTTTGGAGTCTGTTCTAATGAGGTTTGGGAATGATGACCAACGTGTTTGCTAATTAGTAAAGTTCGTGGCTGCACAACAACCTGGAATATACTGTGCTGGCCGTGTTCCACTTGAAGGACCACTTGTGTGCTACTGCAAGAAATATGCAAGTGCTACACTTTGAGGAAAAACTGGCCGTACACTCAGTAAAATTTCACAGAATGTTATGGTGCAGAACCCATTGTGTCTGCCCCTGATTTCTGTACATTCTGATTTAGTGCCAATCACCATCTACTTGCCCGCTAATCCTGCACATTGTTCCTTATTAAATGATGACCTCTCAAATGACTCAACTGAACCAGCCTGCACCACATTTCCGGGCAAAGCATTCCATACCCTAACTACAAACTGATGTGTGAGAAAGCCTTTCCTCCCCTCGCTTTTTCTTCTTTTGCAAAACACTTTAAGTTTGGCCTTTTTGCAGGGAACAGTGGCTTCCTAACAGAGGTCAGTCCTGACTTTTGTGAGATAGAGTAAAGCAGGCAAGAGTGAGTTTACAGCTTTTCTGATTTTCCTGTCTAGTAACCCTTGAGAGCGACTGTAAAGTAAGCAAACCCCCCAGCATCGCCCTCTCCCACATTGTCCGGATTTAACTTGCATTGGGATAAGGTGATATTACTTCCTGACTGAAATGACTTGCAGGACCTCAGTGCTACTTTAACACTGGGCTTAGTTTTGTGACAAATGAAGCTTGCAACCAAGTTGTAGATTCAGAATTTAAGATTACGGGGCATTAGCCAGACCTTAAGCACTTGACTAAATTAAATTGAAAGGAGTCCAAGGGTCATAAGTTTCCATTTGAATCATGTTCAAGTTATTAGTCCAGGACTTTGTGGCGTTTTTAAACATGTAATGGCCCTTTTAAATCAATATCATACCCTTTACTTGCTTTAGTGCTCTGCTGAACCTTTATACAGTATTTTCTTTGTTTACTAAGAGTCGTACAGCACAGAAACAGACCCTTCGGTCCAACTCGTCCATGTCAAGCAAATATCCGAAATTAATCTAGTCCTATTTGCCAACATTTGGCCCAGATCCCTCTAAAACCTTCCTATTCATAAATCCATCCAGATGCCTTTTAAATGCGTTGCCAGCAGCAGTTGTGGAAGCAAGGTCATTGGGGACATTTAAGAGACTACTGGACATGCATATGGTCACAGATATTTGAAGGTGCATACATGAGGGTCAATGGTCGGCACAACATCGTGGACTGAAGGGCCTGTTCTGTGCTGTACTGTTCTATGTTCTATGTTCTAAATGTTGTAATTGTACCAGCCTCCACCACTTCCTCCGGCAGCTCATTCCATACATGCACCACTCTCTGTGTGAAAACGTTGCCCATTTAAAATATTTCCCTGCTCACCTTAAACCTATGCCCTCTAGTTTTGGACCCCCCTAACCTTAGAAAAAGACCTCGGCTACTCACTCTGTCCACATCCCTCATGATTTTGTAAACCTCTATAAGGTCACCCCTCAGCCTCTGACGCTCCAGGGAAAACAGCCCCAGCCTATCTAGCCTGTCCCTATAGCTCAAACCCTTCAATCCTGGCAACATCCTTGTAGCTCTTTTCTGCACCCTTTCAAGTTTCACAACATCTTTCCTCTAGCAAGGGAGACCAGAATTACATGCGGTATTCCAAAAATGGCTGTGTTCCGATCTAATTCCCTTCCCCCTGCCCCCACTACACCTGAGAGTGGTTTGAGGAGTAGGGGATTCTGAAAACTGCAAACATATGAATGTGGAGCAAGAGCAGGCCGTTCTGCCCTTCTAGCCTGCTGCTCCAGTCTATAAGATCAAGGTCTATCTGATTCTGGCCTCAACTCCACATTCCTATCCACTCCCTATAACAAACTGACTCCTGTATTAGTCAAGAATCAATCTACCTCCGCCTTAAAAATATTCAATGGCCTTCTACTGTTCGCTGGAGAAGAGAGTTCAAAACACCATGACCCTTTAAGAGAAGAAAGAATTCTTCCTCATCTCTGTCTTAAATATAAGACTTTCTTATATTTGAACAGTGCCCTTTATTTCCATTCACAAGTGCATCATTTCTGGGGTTGAAAGGCCCATTGTCAGCCCAATTCAACCTCCCCTCCCCCCAACCCCCATCAAAGATTAGATCTGGGAAAGAAAGATTCAAGAATGACCACTTAAGGACTTCACCCTGCAGCCATTAACTGCAGTAAGTGGGGTCACAGCATGTGGGCAAGGTACATGGTAGCTGAAAATGTGTTGCTGGAAAAGCGCAGCAGGCTGATGCCCGAAACGTCGATTCTCCTGCTCCTTGGATGCTGCCTGACCTGCTGCGCTTTTCCAGCAACACATTTTCAGCTCTGATCTCCAGCATCTGCAGTCCTCACTTTCTCCTCGAAGGTACATGGAAGACCATGATGGCCTACCCTGGGAGGCAGTGGTATGTTGGCAATATCCCTGATTTAGTAATCCAAACACCTGGTTTATTGCTGTGGGTGCACAGGTTCAAATCCTGCCACAGCTGTTTGTGGAGTTTAAATTCAGTTAATAAATCTGGAATTTAAAGTCTTGAAACTGTGATCAATTGTAATAAAAACTGACTGCTTTACTAATGTCTTCCAGGGAAGCTGACCTTCCAACCTTTAGCTGGTCAGGCCTATGTGTGACTCCAGACCCACACCAATGTAATTAACTCTTAGCTGCCTTCTAAAATGGCCAGAGCAAACTGTTCATAGAGTCATACAACATGGAAATCGAGACTTCAATCCAATTGGTCCATGCCAACCATTTTCCCAAACTAAATTAGTCCCACCTGCCTGCACTTGGTCCATATCACTCCAAACCTTTCCTATTCATGAATTTATCCAAATGTCTTTTGAATGCATCCATCATTTTCTCTGGCAGTTCATTCTACACACGAACCACTGGCTGTGCAAAGAAATTACCCCTCATGTCCTTTTTAAACCTTTCTCCTCCCTCCTTAACAATATGCCCCTTAGTTTTGAACTCTCCCACCCTAGGGAAAAGACCCTTGCAATTTACCTTATCTGTGCCCCTCATGATTTTATAAACCTCAATAAGGTCACCATTCAACCTCCTACTCTCCGTTGGAAAAGTCCCAGTCTATTTCAGTCTATTTTTATAACTCAAGCCCTCCATTCCTGGCAGCATTCTGGTAAGTCTTTTCTGAACCCTCTCCAATTTAATAATATCCTTCCTATAGCAGGGCGACCTGAATTCCACACAGTACTCCAGAAGAAGCCTCACCAATGTCCTGTACAGCCTCAACATGATGTCCCAACTCCTATACTGTTCAGTTCAGGGGCAAGGTGCACTGATTCTCAAATGAGGCTGCGTTTTTTTTAAGACCAAAACCTTGTCTACTCTCCATAAGGAGGTCATAAATAATCACATGCCACAATTTATAAGCAGAGCAGCATAGCCTTTGGAGGTCTTGCTGTTTTTTTTTCCCTTTCGCAAAACTCTGTAAGTGTGGTCAGTTCACAGGGGACAGTGGTTTACTAAACAGAGATCAATCTTGTCTTTTGTGTCATAGAGTAAAGCAAGTAAGAGTGGTGACTTGGTTACCCTCTCCACAGACACTGCCAGACCTGCTGAGTTTTCTCCAGCGTTTTAACTCAGCAGGTGATGCGGTCCGGCACCTCGGTTTGTGGGAGCTTGCTGTGCACAAACTGCAGGTTTCCCACAATGTAACAATTGCTGTCCTTCAAAATGGTTTGTTGGCTCCGCAGTAACTTGGGGTGGCCTGAGATTCTGCAAACAATGAACGTTTTTAACATCTCAAATCAACCAATAACTTTGTGCTAATTTTTACTCAGGGATCACGATGGACTCTGCAGGCTGCCAGAATGAATTCCAACTTTGTGAGTAATTTAAATGAGAACCTGTACCTCTCTCGGAGTTATCACAGTAACTAGAAAAGATCTTACCAAAGCTTCTTCATTCCACACGGTCATTAATATTTTTGCTCATATTTCAGGGTGGGTTCGTTATCCAACCAGATCAGATGCAGGTAACGTGGAATATGTTCTAACCTCTCAATCATTAACCTTTTGTATGGAACTCATGAGTGAAATGTTTCTGCTTTTTAAAACCTTATTCTTTGACATGATGTGAGTGCTGTCGGATAGGCCAATATATATTGCTCAACCTGAATTGCCCTGAAAAAGAGGGTTATGACTAAGGTATCATTGATATTACTCGATATGGAATTTAAGATCAAAACGGAAACTTGCTCATTTACCTTCCTGACTTTCCCATAGCCTGATGTAGCTGAATTAAATTAGGGTGCAGCCTCTGGATGCTCGGCATTTTCCATCTCTCCCCTGTTGCTGACTGTTCACCACATCTGAACACAGACAGTGAGTGACAATATTTGCTCTGTATGTTGCATTCTTGTCTCTGAGTCCAGAGCCTGTGAAATCAAAACCCAAATCCAGAGACTTAAGCTAACAAACCGGAACTGGTGTTGATGGATAACTGTGTCTTTTGGAGAAAGGTTGTGTTGTGATGTGCGCTGTCAGATTAATGTGAAAGATCCCATGGCACTGTTTCAGAGAAAAGGAAAATCACTGGTGATCCAATCAATATTTAAACTTTAATCAATATCAACTAAACTGATTGTCGAGCATTTAGATTAGAGATTAGGTTAGATTACTTATAGTGTGGAAACAGGACCTTCGGCCTAAGAGGTCCACGCTGACCCGCGGAAGCGCAATCCACCCAGATCCATTCCCCTATATTTACCCCTTCACCTAACGCGACGGGCAGTTTAGCATGGCCAATTCACCTAACCTGCACATCTTTGGACTGTGGGAGGAAACCCGAGCACCCAGAGGAAACCCACGCAGACACGGGGAGAATGTGCAAACTCCACACAGTCAGTCGCCTGAGGCGGGAAATGAACCCGGGTCTCTGGCGCTGTGAGGCAGCAGTGCTAACCACTGTGCCACCGTGCTGCCCATTTATGTCACATTTATGGTCAAATTTGGCAGCCACATTTCCTGCTTAAAAATAGCATTGTAATTTATTTTAGTATCAATATTTATTCCATCGCCGCGAACGTAAAAAAAAAAGATGGGCAAATATTGATTTCCTGTACTTTTTTTTGTGGAACCTTGCTGTGCACAAACCCAGCTCTTGGTATTGACTCCATATGCCTACTTTTACTCCATGACCTTTAATACACTTATAGAGTCATAGAGTCATAGAGATGTACAGCATGGAAACAGACCCTTTGGTCCAACCCGTCCATGCCAACCAGATATCCCAACCTAATCTAGTCCCACCTGCCAGCACCTGGCCCATATCCCTCCAAACCCTTCCTATTCATATACCCATCCAAATGCCTCTTAAATGTTGCAATTGCACCAGCCTCCAACACATTCTCTGGCAGCTCATTCCATACACGTACCACCCTCTGTGTGAAAACATTGCCCCTTAGGTCTCTTTTATATCTTTCCCCTCTCACCCTAAACCTATGCCCTCTAGTTCTGGACTCCCCAACCCCAGGGAAAAGACTTTGTCTATTTATCCTATCTATGCCCCTCAATTTTGTAAACCTCTATAAGGTCACCCCTCAGCCTCCGACGCTCCAGGGAAAACAGCCCCAGCCTGTTCAGACTCTCCCTATAGCTCAAATCCTCCAACCCTGGCAACATCCTTGTAAATCTTTTCTGAACCCTTTCAAGTTTCACAACATCTTTCCAATAGGAAGGAGACCAGAATTGCACGCAATATTCCAACAGTGGCCCAACCAATGTCATGTACAGCCGCAACATGACCTCCCAACTCCTGTACTCAATACTCTGACCAATAAAGGAAAGCATACCAACCGCCTTCTTCACTATCCTATCTACCTGCGACTCCACTTTCAAGGAGCTATGAACCTGCACTCCAAGGTCTCTTTGTTCAGCAACAGTCCATAGGACCTTACCATTAAGTGTATAACTCCTGCTAACATTTGCTTTCCCAAAATGCAGCATCTCACATTTTTCTGAATTAAACTCCATCTGCCACTTCTCAGCCCACTGGCCCATCTGGTCCAGATCCTGTTGTAATCTGAGGTAACCCTCTTTGCTGTCCACTACACCTCCAATTTTGGTGTCATCTGCAAACTTACTAACTGTAGCTCTTATGCTCACATCCAAATCATTTATGTAAATGACGAAAAGTAGAGGACCGAGCACCGATCCTTGTGGCACTCCACTGGTCACAGGTCTCCAGTCTGTAAAACAACCCTCCACCACCACCCTCTGTCTTCTACCTTTGAGCCAGTTCTGTATCCAAATGGCTAGTTCTCCCTGTATTCCATGAGATCTAACCTTGCTAATCAGTCTCCCATGGGGAACCTTGTCGAACGCCTTAGTGAAGTCCATACAGATCACATCTACTGCGCTGCCCTCATCAATCTTCTTTGTTACTTCTTCAAAAAACTCCATCAAGTTTGGGAGTCATGATTTCCCATGCACAAAGCCATGTTGACTATCCTGAATCAGTCCTTGCCTTTCCAAATACATGTATATCCTGTCCCTCAGGATTCCCTCCAACAACTTGCCCACCACTGAGGTCAGGCTCACCGGTCTATAGTTCCCTGGCTTGTCTTTACCGCCCTTCTTACCACGTTTGCCAACCTCCAGTCTTCCGGTACCTCACTTGTGACTATCGATGGTACAAATATCTCAACAAGAGGCCCAGCAATCACTTCCCTAGCTTCCCACAGAGTTCTCGGGTACACCTGATCAAGTCCTGAGAAGTTATCCACCTTTAACTGTTTCAAGACATCCAGCACTTCCTCCTCTGTAATCTGGACATTTTGCAAGGTGTCATCATCTATTTCCCTACAGTCTATATCTTCCATATCCTTTTCCACAGTAAATACTGATGTAAAATATTCATTTAGTATCTCCCCCATTTTCTGTGGCTCCACACAAAGGCCGCCTTGCTGAACTTTGAGGGGCCCTATTCTCTCCCTAGTTACCCTTTTGTCCTTAATATATTTGTAAAAACCCTTTGGATTCTCCTTAATTCTATTTGCCAATGCTATCTCATGTCCCCGTTTTGCCCTCCTGATTTCCCTCTTAAGTATACTCCTTTATACTCTTCTCAGGATTCACTCGATCTATCCTGTCTATACCTGACATATGCTTCCTTCTTTTTCTTAACCAAACCCTCAATTTCTTTAGTCATCCAGCATTCCCTATACCTACCAGCCTTCCCTTTCACCCTGACAGGAATATACTTTCTCTGGATTCTTGTTATCTCATTTCTGAAGGCTTCCCATTTTCCAGCCATTCCCTTTACCTGCGAACATCTGCCTCCAATCAGCTTTTGAAAGTTCTTGCCTAATTCCATCTAAATTGGCCTTTCTCCAATTTAGAACTTCAACTTTTAGATCTAGTCTATCCTTTTCCATCACGATTTTAAAACGAATAGAATTATGGTCGCTGTCCCCAAAGTGCTCCCCCACTGACACCTCAGTCACCTGCCCTGCCTTATTTCCCAAGAGTAGGTCAAGTTTTGCACCTTCTCTAGTAAGTACATTCACATACTGAATCAGAAAATTGTTTTGAACACACTTAATAAATTCCTCTCCATCTAAACCTTTAACACTGACAGTCCCAGTCGATGTTTGGAAAGTTAAAATCCCCGACCATAAACACCCTATTATTCTTACAGATAGCTGAGATCTCCTTACAGGTTTGTTTCTCAATTTCCCTCTGACTATTGGGGGGTCTATTACAATCCCAATAAGGTGATCATTCCTTTCTTATTTCTCAGTTCCACCCAAATAACTTCCCTGGATGTATTTCTGGGAATATCCTCTCTCAGCACAACTGTAATGCTATCCCTTATCAAAAATGCCGCTCCCCCTCCTCTCTTGCCTCCCTTTCTGTCCTTCCTGTAGCATTTGTATCCTGGAACATTAAGCTGCCAGTCCTGCCCATCCCTGAGCCATGTTTCTGTAATTGCTATGATATCCCAGTCCCATGTTCCTAACCATGCCCTGAGTTCATCTGCCTTCCCTGTTAGGCCCCTTGCACTGAAATAAACGCAGTTTAATTTATTAGTCCTACCTTGTCCCTGCCTACCCTGACTGTTTGATTCACTTCTGTTCTCAACTGTACCAGTCTCAGATTGATCTCTTTCCTCATTACCTCCCTCGGCCCCCCCGCCCCCCACCTTACTAGTTTAAATCCTCCCGAGCAGCTCTAGCAAACTTCCCTGCCAATATATTAGTCTCCTTCCAATTTAGGTGCAATCCATCCTTCTTGTACAGGTCACTTCTACCCCAAAAGAGATTCCAATGATCCAAAAATGTGAATCCTCCCATACACCAGCTCCTCAGCCATGCATTCATCTGCTCTATCCTCCTATTCTTGCCCTCACTAGCTTGTAGCACTGGGAGTAATCCAGATATTACTACCCTTGAGGACCTCCTTTTTAAATTTCTGCTTAACTCTCTGTAATCTCCCTTCAGAATCTCAACCTTTTCCCTTCCTATGTCGTTGGTTCCAATGTGGACAATGACCTCTTGCTGGCCCTTCTCCCCCGTGAGAACATTCTGCACCGTCTCTGAGACATCCTTGATCCTGGCACCAGGGAAACAACACACCATTCTGCTTTTTCTCTGCTGGCCACAGAAACATCTGTCTGTACCTCGGACTACAGAATCCCCTACCACAATTGATCTCTTGGAAGCCGACGTACCCCTCGTTGCATTAGAGCCAGTCCCAATACCAGAAACTTGACTGTTCGTGCTACATTCCCCTGAGAATCCATCACCTTCTACATTTTCCAAAACAGCATACCTGTTTGAAATGGGTTTCTCCACAAAAGACTCCTGCCCTTGGTGCCTACCTCTCTCACCCATCCTGGAGTTAACCCATCTATGTGACTGTATCTGAGACTTTCCCCCCATCCTATAACTGCCATCCATCACATACTGTTGCTGTTGCAAATTCCTCATCGCTTCTATCTGTCTCTCCAACCGATCCACTCGATCTGATAAGATTCGTATCCAACAGCATTTATGGCAGTTGACTTGAGTTAATAACAATCTTATCAATCTCAGATGTACTATTATCAATTGATTCAGGGTCCATTGTCATTTGATTTGGTTTGATTCACTGTCACATCTACCTAAATACAGTGAAAAGCTTTGTTTCCGAGCAGTACAGATAGATCATAGTAAGCAAGGACATACAGATCATAGGGTGAAGGAAACTTGGACAGAGTGAGGCATACAGGGGAGACTGTACAAAATGTGTGCAAGGCAAGAACACCATTGACAGGATCAACATTAACAACATTATTTGAAGTTATTTACAGAATGGAGTTACAAGCTTTCGTCACCCATTGTGTGTGGAAGTGTTTCTTAATTTCGCTTTGAAAGGCACAACTCCAATTTTTAAACTTTGCACCTTAATGCTAGATGACCCAACCAGCGGAAACAGTTTCTCTTTATCCACCTTTAATGCTCCCCTTAATACAGGTGTCAAAATCATTTTTTTTTTCCTTTTCTAATAGATTCTCCTTGAGATTTTCCCCGAGGGCTATTTTTTGACTTTCACAAGCCACTTTTTCACAATAACATCTGTATTTGTTCTCACCAGTGGAATATCTGGGCTCTCGCAGAAACAGAATAATTCATCAATATCCTTGTTAATTCTCCACTAAACTTAAAGCCACAACACACAAAGAAAGCATTCATTTTCTAGAACCACAATATTTAAATTGGCAAAAGGCAATAGGCATAAGTTAGCAACAATTTATTTTTTACAAAATAGCTGATGGCATGCTTCCACACTGAAAAGGCCATTTCCTTAAACAAACCACCCACAAACCAGTGAGGTCACATTCAATATGTTTCCATGCAATATGAGCAAGCATTTTAGCCAGGTTGTTATAACCCTATTTTACTGTTTCTCCTGTCTCAGTTTCACATGGAAATCTAGTGTTCATTAGAGTAGGATGCATTACGTTTTTTAAATTATAAAAGATTATGAACTTATGCAACCTTAGCTTAGAGATTTTACATCGATTTTCAAGGAATTGGTTGAAAGCTTTCTTGGATCTCAGTCCTGCCCCCCAGCTGTGGATACCCAGACCTTAACTCTCAGCCTTTGGCTCCCAGGCAACAGCTCTCAGACCACAAACCCTATCCCCTGGAGCTCAACCTCCGATCATGGCTCCAATCCCAACTCTTGGTCTCTCAGTCTCTACCTCCTTGCCTTTTGCTCTTGGAACCTGGCCCCTAGCTCTCAGCTCCTCGCTCCAGTCAATATTTCTGCTGGCAATTCCATCAATGGCAGCATTGCCTTCCTTTGCCGTACATTGCTCTTCATGTCACAGACTGTTTCTCTCCTGGGTTTTCAGCTGGGAGGATCACGAGCTGAGGAGCAACTTATCACTGTTTCCTTTCACTCTGTTTACTGGGATGACTTTTCTCAGTTACCTCCAAGGATGAATTATTCTGGGAGATTTGAGGACTTCCGGAGTGGATCTACCCACTGTCCATGTGTATTTTGATCATTCCCTCTAATAACTTGAAAATCAGCACCTAATCTGCTGTGCATTGCTCAGGATCTGCCTTGATCCATCCCTTACAGTCAAAGATGAATGATCATAGAACCTCATAGTACAGAAGAAGACCATTTAGCCTGTTAAGCCAATGATGGTTCTTTGAAAGAGCTGTCCAATTAATCCCACTCTTACCCTACTCTTTCTCCTTAACACTCCAATTTGTTCAACTCCATGTCTGTGTGGGTTTCCTCCAGGTGCTCTGGTTTCTTCCCCCCCCCATGGTCCAAAGATGTGCAAGTTCAGTGGATTGGCCATATTAAATTGCCCTGTAGTGTCCAGAAATGTTCAGGCTAGCTAGGTTAGCCATGGTATATGCAGGGTTAGAGGGATAGAATAGGGGAATTGGTCGGGATAGGTTACTCTTCAGAGGGTTGCTGTGGACTTGATAGGCTGAATGGCCTGCTTAAACACTGTTGGGATTCTATGATTCAATGATTTAAGGAGAGGAGGTGGTGATGTACTGATAAGGTCTTGGTGAGTTTTGAAAAGATTTGTAGCTCAGGTTAAGGTTCTGGATGTAGGTTTGTTCGCTGAGCTGCAAAATACCGTGCAAGGACTGTAACAAACACTACATTGGACAAACAGGCAGAAAACTAGCCACCAGGATACATGAACACCAACTAGCCACAAAACAACATGACCCTCTCTCACTAGTATCCTTACATACGGATGAGGAAGGACATGACTTCGACTGGGACAACACATCCATCCTAGGACAAGCCAAACAAAGACATACACGAGAATTCTTAGAAGCATGGCATTCCAATCGAAACTCTATCAACAAACACATTGAGTCACACCCCAGGAAGAAGAATAGGAAGCAACTTCATCACAGGAAATGACATCATCACAGGAAATGACATCACCAAGCCAAAGAAATCCAAACATATAAATAGAAAGCAGGACTTATCCGCAGTGCTTCGCCTGAGGCCCACTGAAGATGTTACCTAGTAGGGTGACAAAATGTCTGAAAATGAACCTTCCAGCTCAGCGAGGAAGCCTCCATCCAGTGATAAGGTCATTGGCTTGATAATCTAAGACATTAGCCTAGGGATATGAATTCATATTCCAGCACAGCAGATGGTAAAATTTGAATCCAATAAATATTTCACCGCACAGTGAGCACCACTGATGATTGTTGTGAAAACCCATCTGGCCCATGAATCCTTTTAGGGAAGGAAATCTGCCATCTTTACCTGGTCAGGCCTACATGTGAGTCCATAGGCATAGTAATTTGGTAAACTCTTAACTGTCCTCTGGGCAACTGGGGATGGGCAATAGATGTTGCCGAGCCCACATGGCACACCTCTCAAGAACTAATTAATGTTTTGAAAGCTACTGTTGAATCTGCTTCCTCTGGAGGCTCGCTGAAGATGTTACCAAGTATGATGACGAAACTTTTGAAAATAAACCTTCCAGCTCAGCGAGCAAACCTACATCCAGAACCTCAACCTGAGCTACAAATCTTATCAAAACTGCTTCCTCTATCCTCTTAAGCAACAGATATCCTTAACTTGCACCAGAGAATATACTTTCTCTACCCTCTGCTTCTTTTGCCATTTATCGAAATTTGAGCTCTGTGCTTCCCACTCCTTTCTGTCAATTTGCTTCATCACATTGAATGTATTAGATCTTATCTTCTCCTTTGCCTTCTGTGCCTTGCTTGACAACGCACCCAGTCTGTCCACAATCTCCCTTGCCCTAGAGACTATGCTAAGCAGTGCCAAGGAGGGTGAACAGGTAACAGGTTTCCCTCTGTCAAACAGTAGTGAGTTATGTTACAGGCAAAAGTGAGGACTGCAGATGCTGAAAACCCGAGTTTAGATTAGTGTGGTGCTGGAAAAGCACAGCAGGTCAGGCAGCATCCGAGGAGCAGGAAAATTGATGAAGGGATTTTGCCCGAAACGTCGATTTCCCTGCTCCTCGGATGCTGCCTGGCCTGAGTTATGTTACAACCCAGGTGTAAGTATTCCACGACTGGCCCTGGACTGGAAGTGGGTTACATCAAACTGAGCAATCCAACACATCACTTAACATCCAATCAGATCAGTGGGCACAGGCTAACTGTGCCCCACCTTCCAGACTTTTTTATTCGTTCATGGGTTGTGGGCGCTGCTGGCAAGGGTAACATTTGAATTGAGTGACTTGCTAGGCCATTGCAGAGGGCAGTGAAGAGCCAGTCACATTGCTGTGGGTCTGGAGTCACACGTAGACCAGACCAGGTAAGGAGGGCAGATTTCCTTCCCTAAAACAAATTAGTAAACCAGATGGGTCTTTACAACAGTTGTCAAGAGGGGAAAAAAAACTTAGAAATGAGGTTCTGAAGCTCCATTTTGAGGTACTTGCAGTGCTGGGTTGTGAATGGGTTCTGTTGATTCATTTGGATACCGGAACACAAAGCAGGACAACATAGAGGGGCCGTTCGTAAGTACAGGTAATGTTTGTACGTTGCATCTTTAAAATTACACACCAACGTTGGATCACATTTGTGAGTACCAGGGTTCATAAGTCAGACATTAATAAAACAGTGACCCCCCTGAATACAAAACAAGTCACACCAGTATGCATGTGTCATTTGCAAATTTTACTGGTCTTACCTCAGGGCCTCAGTGACACTAGCTCAGTCATCCCAGTTTTAATCATTGAGTTTGGGAATTGTGTTGGGAATTAAACCCATGTGTCTATAGCATTAGCCTGGGTCCTTGGATTTCTCATGCAGTGACATTTCTCCAACATCACCCCCAGCCAATACAACCTTCTACTATTGGTAATTGCTCACCTATCACTTCCTTTGTCTCCAAATCCCTTTGCTTCCTCCTGACACTGTTTCTATCCCTTAATTGACTACAGAAACATACCCACAAAGGGTGAATGAGGCTTAGGTTTTGGCTTTCCTGTTAGAGTACATGTTATCGTGAAGGATTTCTGAGAGTGCTGATAAGATTTGTCATTTAAATACAAGTCTCTATGCCATTTAATCCGGTTAATTGGTTTTACCTGTGGCTTCATTTGGTTTGTTTTTTCTCTCTCTCCACAGACTATTAACGCCCTTTTGATTGTTATTTTTATTCCAATCTTTGACATGGGCATTTACCCTCTCGTTAGGAAATGTAAAATCAACTTCACGTGAGTATTCATTAGCCTTTAAGTGACACTGCCAGTTACATAAATTATTTGATTGCTTTGCTGTCACCAAATGGAGAAAAGATTAACTAGAAAACATGTGACATAAAACAGGGTCATTTGGCCGACTGCGTCTGTGTTAGCCATTGAAGAGCTATTCAGTCTGATCCTATCTTCCAACCCCTGGGCCTGTGGATGTGTCAGCAGCTCAAGTATATTTGCAATACTTGCATGTGCCAAGAGAGTTTCTGCTTTTACCTCTTTTGCACCCTCTAGGGGAATAGAATAGAATGGAATCTGAACAATGTGGAACCAGGCCTTTCAGCCCAACAAGTCCACACCGACCCTCCAAAGAGTAACCCACTCAGATCCATTCCCCTACCCTATTATGCCTATATTGACCCCTGACTAATGCATCTAACCTACACATTACTGAACACTGATTCAGTTCTGAAAACGTCCAGTTCCTTCACCACCGATGCTCAGTAGCAGCAGTGTGTACCATCTACAAGATGCACTGCAGAAATTCAACAAAGACCCTCAGGCAGTGCCTTCCCAATTCATGACCATTTCCATCTAGATGGACAAGGGCAGCAGATACATGGGAGCATTACCACATTCAAGTTCCCCTCCAAGCCACACATCACTTCTGGCTTGGAAATGTATCAGTGTTCCTTTACTGTCGCTGGGTCAAAATCCTGGCATTCTCTCCCTAAGGGCATTGTGGGTCAACCCACTGCAGGTGGACTGCAGCGATTCAAGATGGCAGCTCACCACCATCTTCTCAAGGGCAAGTAGGGACTGGCAATAAATGGTGGACCAGCCAGTGACACCCACATCCCACAAATGACTAAATTTTTAAAAAGAGAGATTAAGTAGACTGGGATTGTTTTCCTTAGAGCAGAGCAGGCTGAGAGGGGACATGAATGAAATGTATAAGATTATGAGGTGTTTAGATTGGGTAGATGGGAAGGAATGTTTCCCCTTGGTGGAAGGATCAATGATAAGGGGACGTCAATATGTTCACCCAAAGGATGGTGGGAATCTAGAACTGATAGCCAAAAGAATGGGAGAGTCAGAAACCCTCAGAACATTGAAGGAGTATTTAGATGTGCACTTGTGATGCCAAGGTATCCAAGGCTGTGGGCCAAGTGCTGAAAAATAGGATTAGAATAGTTGAATGGTTGTTTTTGACTGGCACTGATTCAATGGGACGAAGCACCTTTTCCTGTGCTTTAGCCCTCTATAATTCTGTAGCATGGTTTCAAATCTCACCATGGAAGCTGTTGGAATGAATGAATAAATAGAACAAATAGAATTGAAAGCTCATCTCAGTAACAGCGACCAGGAAACTGTCATCGATTGTTATAAAAGCCCATCTTTTAGGGAAGGAAATCTGCCACCCCTACCTAACATGGCCTGCATTGTGACTCCAGACCCACAACAATCTGCTTGATTATTAACAGCCCTCAGGTTGGCCCTTTCAAGCAACTCAGTTCAAGGGCAATTAGACAGAGGCAACAAATGCCAGCCTTGCCAGTGATACCAACATTCCACAGGAGAATAAAGAAAATTATAATTATCTCCATTTCAGCTACTCATAAGGTGAGGAGTAATTTCTTCACCCAAAGTGAGGAGCTGTGGAATTCCCTCGCATAGAAAGGAATTGAGCCCAAAAGATTGCATTTTTCAAGAAGGAGGTAGTGAAAGATCTTTGGGCTAAAGGGATCGAAAGATACAGGGAGAAAGCGGGAACAGGGGACTGAGTTGGATGACTCTTTGGCCTCAAACGCTTTCTGTGGCAGAGAATTTCCGTAAGCTCACCATTCTCTGGGTGAAGAAATTTCTCCTCTTCTCAGTCCTAAATGGCTTACCCCTTATCCTTAGACTGTGACCCCCCCCCCTCCTCGTTCTGGACTCCCCTGTCATTGGGAACATCCTTCCTGCCTTTGTCCTGTCTAGCCATGTTAGAATTTCATTGGTTTCTATGAGATTCCCCCCTCATTTTCCTGAACACCTGTGAATATAGTCCTCACCAATACAGTTTGTCTTCATACGTCAGTCCTGCTCAGGAATCAGTCTGGTCAGCCTTTGATGCCCTCACTCCATAGGCAGAACATCCTTTCTCAGACAAGGAGACCAAACTGTACACAATAATCCTGTGTTGCCTCACCAAAGCCCTATTCAATTGGGGCAAGACATCCCTGCTCCACACTGCAACAATTTGCATCCATACACTGTCTTTAATAAAACATTCCAAGGTGTGTCACGCATTAAGGCTAAATTTGGCTCCAAGCCTTAGAAGGAGAGGGATATGGAGATGGCTTAAGTGGCCTGGTCCATCGATATTGGAGCTTCTGGTTGACTTTGGGTTGGGGTTAACCAAAACACTTAAATGGCCAACTGACACGTGATGCATAGTAATCTTGTTATAGTGAATTCAGACCATAAATTCTACAAAACCTGTGATGATCTAGTCAACCATGGTTTACTAAAGAAATTTTATCTCTTGTTAAGCGGAAGAGGGAGGCTTATGTGACGTTGAGGTGAGATGGTTCAGATGCGGCGATGGAGAGTTACAGAGAAGCTAGGAAAGATATAAAGAGAGAGTTAAGAAGAGCAAAGAGAGGACATGAGCAGTTTTTAGCAAATAGAATAAAGGAGAACCCTAAAGCTTTTGATAGATATGTGAGGAATAAAAGGATGACTAGGGTAGGAATAGGGCCAGTCAAAGACAGAAGTGGAAAGTTGTCTGTGGACCGTGTGGAGATTGGAGAGGTGCTAAATGAATATTTCTGATCGGTTTTCACTCAGGAAAAGGAGAATATTGTAGAGGAGAAGACTGAGATACGAGATATTAGGCTTAAAAGGATTGAGGCTAGTAAGGAGGAGGTGTTATCAATTCTAGAAAGTGTGAAAGTAGATAAGTCCCCTCCGCCGGATGGGATTTTTTCGAGGATTTTCTGGGAAGCTAGGGAGGAGATGTTGGAGCCTTTGGCCTTGATCTTTGGGTCATCATTGTCTACAGGTTTAGTACCAGGGGACTGGAGGATTGCAAATGTTGTACCCTTGTTCAAGAAGGGCAGTAGAGATGACCCAGGTAATTATAGACCAGTGAGCCTTACGTCTGTTGTCGGAAAAGGTTTGGAAAGGATTATAAGAGATAGGATTTATAATCCCTATAATTGTTAGCAAACAACAATTGGATTGCAGATAGTCAAAGTGGTTTCATCAAGGGCAGGTCGTGTCTCTCAAATCTCATTGAGTTTTTTGAGAAGGTGACCAAACATGTAGATGAGGGTAGGACAGTTGATGTGGTATACATGGACTTCAGTAAAGCCTTTGATAAGGTTCCACATGATAGGCTGTTAGAGAAAATGCAGAGGCATGGAATTGAGGGTGATTTAGCAGTTTGGATTAGAAACTGGCTTTCTGTAAGAAGGCAACAAGTGGTGGTTGATGGAAAATGTTCAGCCTGGAGTCCGGTTACTAGTGGTGTGCCACAAGGATCTGGTTTGGGACCATTGCTATTTGTTAGTTTTACAAATGACTTGGACGCAGTAAGTATAGATAGATGGGTTAGTTGGTAAGTTTGCAGATGACACTAAAGTCAGTGGACAGTGTGGAAGAATTTTACAGGCTGCAGGGAGAGACTTGGATAAACTGCAGAATTGGGCAGAAAGGTGGCAAATGGAGTTCAATGCAGCTAAATGTGAGGTGATTCACTTTGGAAAGAATAGCAGGAAGGCAGAATACTTGGTCAATGGAAAGGTGTGTAGTAGTGTGGATGTGCAGAGGGATCTTGGTGTCCATGTACAAAGCTCCCTGAAAGTTGCCACCTAGTTTGATAATGCTGATAAGAAGGTATCGGGTGTATTAGGTTTCATTGGTAGAGGGATTGAGTTCCGAAGCTGTGATGTCATGCTGCAACTGTACAAAATGCTAGTGCAGCCGCACTTGGAATATTGTGTACAGTTCTGGTCACTGCATTACAGGAGGGATGTGGAAGCATTGGAAAATGTGCAGAGGAGATTTACCAGGATGTTGCCTGGTCTGGAGGGAAGGTCTTATGAGGAAAGGCTGATGGACTTGAGTCTGTTCTCAGTGGAGAGAAGAAGGCTAAGGGGGGATTTGATAGAGACATACAAGATGATCAGAGGATTAGATAGGGTAGACCACGTTAGAGTCTATTTCCTAGGATGATGATGTCAGTGTGTACGAGGGGGCATAGCTACAAATTGAGGGGTGATAGATTTAAGACAGATGTCAGAGGCAGATTCTTTACTCAGAGAGTGGTAAGGGCGTGGAATGCCCTGCCTGCCAATGTAGTTAACTCAGCCACATTAGGGGCATTGAAGCTGTCCTTGGATAAGCACATGGATGATGATGGGATAGTGTGGGGTGATGGGCTTAGATTAGTTCACAGGTTGACCCAACATCGTGGGTCGAAGGGCCTGTTCTGAGCTGTATTGTTCTATGTTCTAAGATTTATTAACAGACACATTTTATGGATCCCAGTAACATCCTGAACTAGGAGCGGGCACCAAAGCTTTTGAAAAAAGCGTCTTTAATAGACATATTGTTGCTCAATGTGGTTTCTATTGAGTGTGGACAGAATGCACAGAGTTCAAGTAAAGACTCGGGGGTCAATTGGTCTGCTTCTGCTTTATTTTTCATACTTGGAAGGAATGCAGTTTATCACTAGATTCACTTGAGCTTTAGTGGGATGGCAGACTTGCTATGTTTTGCTTCTCCGTTGACCTGCAGTGTGAAATCCTAGTTGTAATCTTTTCCTGTTAGTTGCATCATGCTCAAAGAACATTAGCAAACAGCACAAAAGCTGACATAAAATCCTAGTTAAACCACTGTGCATAAATTGTGCCTGTTAAGGACAATAAATGATAGATAATGCAGTCAGTTCAGCTGGATTATAACTAATGCCTTAGGGGCTGGTCACATCCCAGCTGTAGCTCTCTCCCAGGTATCCATTATTCTATGTACAAACCATCTGGATTCTTTGATTAAATTCCAGCCTGTAACACTGTCCCAGCCTGTCCATAAATAATCGCTTAGTAGGACAGAATCAAAACATTTTTTGTTTTAAAATGTCGACATGTAGTCAAAGTTTTTTTGTCTTGCACTCGTCAGGATGGAAAAGCAAGAAGACCAACTTTAGAAAGGGAACAACAATTTATACAGCAGGAGAAGATCATGCAGCATGGTTTGTGTTCGCCTTCTAAAGTTGGTTTTCTTGCTTTTCCATCCTGACAAGTGCAAGGCAAAACGCTTTGACTTCATGTCTCCTTTTCACAATGTTTAAATTTTATATGTAGAAAACCACCCAAACTCCTCAATTAGATTTGCCTCTGACAATTACACACTCTGTCTGCTTCTCCTAGTGTTTGTCCCACACTCACTTGTTTGGAACCGATCCAGAACTCTGCTGCCGATATTTTAACCAACACCAAATTTCTTTCGACCATGCAATTGCTGAGCTGCACTCTATCCCCATCCACACACACCTCAAATTTAAAATTCTCTGCCTTCACCTCGGTAGCCGTAATGTGTTATGGGATAGTCTTGAGATTTGCAAAATAAATACCAGCTCCTTCATTTAAGACATAAGACCATAAGACATAGGAGCAGAAATTAGGCCATTCAGCCCATCAAGTCTGCTCTGCCATTCAATCATGACCAATCAGTTTCTCAATCCCATTGTCCCGCTTTCACCCTATAACCCTTGACTCCCTTGACAATCAAGAACCTATCTATCTCCATCTTAAATATACTCAATGATCTGGCCTCCACAGGCTTCTGTGGCAGTGAATTCTATAGATTCCCCACCCTCTGGCTGAAGAAGTTTCTCCTTATCTCTGTTCTGAAAAGTCTTCTTTTTACTCTAAGGCTGTGCCCTTGGGTCCTAGTCTTTCCTACCAATAGAAACATCTTCCCAACATCTACTCTGTCCAGGCCATTCAGTGTTCTGTAAGTTTTAACTATATCCACCCCCCCCCCCCCCCCCCCCCCAACCCCTCATCCATGTAAACTCCATCAAATATAAACCCAGAGTCCTCAAACGTTCCTCATATGTTAAGCTTTTCATTCCCGGGACCATTCTCGTGAGCCTCCTCTGAACATGCTCCAGGGCCAATACATCCTTCCTGAGATTTGGGGCCCAAAACTGCACACAATACTCCAAATGTGGTCTCAGAAGCACATCCTTATTTTTAAATTCACGTCCTCTTGAAATAAATGCCATCATTCCATTTGCCTTCCCAACTACTGCAAGTTTACCTTGAGAGAATCCTGGACCAGAACTCCCAAGTCCCTTTGCAGTTCAGATTTTTTAATTTTCTCCCCATTGAGAAAATAATCCATAAATCTATTCTTCTGACCAAGGTGCATGACCTTACACTTTCCCACGTTGTAGTCTATCTGCCACTTCTTTGCCCACTCGCTTAAACTGTCCAAATCCTTCTGCAGCTTCCCCACCTCCTCAATGCTACCCATCCCTCTACCTATCTTTGTATCATCTGCAAACTTCGCCAGAATGCCCTCAGTTCCTTCATCTCGATCATTAATGTATAAAGTGAAAAGTTATGGTCCCAAAACTAATCCTTGCGGAACACCACTTGTCACCAACTGCCAACCTAAAAAGGAGTCAAAGAGTGTGGCACTGGAAACGTACAGCAGGTCAGGCAGCATCAGAGGAGCAGGAGAGTCAACATTTCAGGCATAAGCCCTTTATCAGGAACGCAGTTCCTGATAAAGGGCTTATGCCCGAATCATCGACTCTCCTGCTCCTCCGATGCTGCCTGACCTGCTGTGCTTTTCCAGCTCCACACTTTTTGACTCAGATCTCCAGCATCTGCAGTCCTCACTTTCATTCTGAGAAGGACCCTTTTTTATCCTCACTCTCTGCTTTCTGCCAGACAGCCAAGCTTCTATGCATGTTAGCACCTTGCCTCTAACACCATGGGCCCTTATCTTAGTCAGTAGCCTCCTGTGCAGCACCTTGTCAAAGATCTTGAAGTCCAGGTAGATAACATCCATTTGCTCTCCTTGGTCTAACCTGCTCGTTACATCCTCAAAGAATGCTAGCAGATTTGTCAGGCATTACCGACCCTCGATGAAATTATGCTGATTCTGCCCTATTTAACCATATACTTGCAAGTATTCAGAAGTCTTATCCTTCACAATGGTTTCCAAGATCTTACCCATAACAGAGGTTAGGCAATTGGTCTGTAATTTTCCTTACTCCCATAGCTATTGGCCATGCTGAGGGGTTCAAACATGTAATTGGTCTAAGCACCCCCCTCCCCCCCTCACCTTGGTTTAAGATGCTTTAAAGCTATCAGGTACACAAACCCACGTCACATCATCACCTTACACCCCAGCGAAGTTGGGGTGTACACCCCACCTTTACGAAGTTGCTTGATCTTAAACCAAAAGAGACTACTGCGCTTTACAACATTGTTGAATTTGTATGAGATTTTGACGGAGGGTAACAGGGTACATTGAGAAGTTATTTCGCCTGGCCAGGAAATCTTGAATGCAGGAGAAAGTGAAGACTGCAGATACTGGAGATCAGAGCTGAAAATACGTTGCTGGAAAAGCGCAGCAGGTCAGGCAGCATCCAAGGAGCAGGAGAATCGACGTTTCGGGCATGAGCCCTTCTTCAGGAATGAGGAAGGTGTGCCAAGCAGGCTAAGATAAAAGTTAGGGAGGAGGGACTTGGCTGAGGGGCGTTGGGAATGCGATAGGTGGAGGGAGGTCAAGGTGAGGGTGATAGGCCGGAGTGGGGTGGGGGCGGAGAGGTCAGGAAGAAGATTGCAGGTTAGGAAGGTGGTGCTGAGTTCGAGGGTTGGGACTGAGACAAGTTGGGGGGGGTGGAAATGAGGAAACTGGAGAAATCTGAGTTCATCCCTTGTGGTTAGAGGGTTCCCAGGTGGAAGATGAGGCAATCTTCCTCCAGCCGTCGTGTTGCTATGGTCTGGCGATGGAGGAGTCCAAGGACCTGCATGTCCTTGGTGGAGTGGGAGGGGGAGTTGAAGTGTTGAGCCACGGGGTGGTTGGGTTGGTTGGTCCGGGTGTCCCAGAGGTGTTCTCTGAAACGTTCCGCAAGTAGGCGGCCTGTCTCCTCAATATAGAGGAAGCCACATCGGGTGCAGCGGAAGCAGTAGTGATGTGTGTGGAGGTGCAGGTGAATTTGTGGTGGATATGGAAGGATCCCTTGGGGCCTTGGAGGGAAGTAAGGGGGGAGGTGTGGGCGCAAGTTTTGCATTTCTTGCGGTTGCAGGGGAAGGTGCTGGGAGTGGAGGTTGGGTTGGTGGGGGGTGTGGACCTGACGAGGGAGTCACGGAGGGAGTGGTCTTTTTGGAACGCTGATAGGGGAGGGGAAGGAAATATTTCCTTGGAGGTGGGGTCCGTTTGGGGGTGGCGGAAATGACAACGGATGATATGATGTATATGGAGGTTGCTGGGGTGGTAGGTGAGGACCAGTGGGGTTCTGTCCTGGTGGCGATTGGAGGGGCCAGGCTCAAGGGCGGAGAAGCGGGAAATGGAGGAGATGCGGTGGAGGACATCGTCGATCACGTCTTGGGGGGAATTGCCGTCTTTGAAGAAGGAGGCCATCTGGGTTGTACGGTATTGGAACTGGTCCTCCTGGGAGCAGATGTGGCGGAGACAAAGGAATTGGGAATATGGGATGGCGTTTTTACAGGGCAGGTTGGGAGGAGGTGTAGTCTAGGTAGCTGTGGGAATCTTGAATGCAGGGACAGGGTTACAGGTTAACAGGCTGATGATTTAGGACTGAGCTGAGGAAACATTCTTTCATCTGGAGATGGGGTGGGAATCTTTGGAATTCCCTTCCTCAGAGAGTTGTAGATGGGCCATTATGATTCACATTCCCCATCATGTACTCTGATTATCTATAGTATACACCGATTAGCAATGGTATACACTGATTACCAGTGGTGTGCTCTGATTACCAGTGGTACACACTGATTACCAATGTTGGACACTGGTTACTAATGACCTACACTGACTGTAAATAATATACTCTGATTACCAGTAGCATATCCTGATTACCAGTGATGGACATTGATTACCAATGACATATACTGGTTACCAATGATGGATTCTGATTACCAATAGCATATCCTGATAACCAATAACAGACACTGATTACCAGCAGCAGATCCTGATTACCAATGACAGACACTGATTACCAAAGGCAAGTCCTGATTACCAATGATAGACATTGATTACCAGTAGCGTATCCTGATTACCAATGACGGACCCTGATCACCAATGGCATATACTGATTACCGATGACAGGCACTGATTACCAGCAGCATATGCTGATTACCAATGACGGATACTGATTACCAGTAGCAGATCCTGATTACCAATGACTTACACTGATTACCAATGGCATAGCCTGATTACTAATGACGGACACTGATTACCAATGGCATACACTGAAAACCAGTAGGATATACGGAATGCCAATGACATATGGGATTAGGTGGTGAAAAGGTATTGGAGTGTTCACATTGAATGCTGGAGCAGGCTCAATGGGCTGAATGGACTGTGCCTGTTCCTATTGAATATACTTTCAGGTCAGATGGGCAGATTCCTGATTTCTCTCAGACAGGGGAGGGAACAGGAACATAGAGCTGAGCTAATGTCACATACAAACGGCCAAACAGCTCCATTGACAAGTAAACACCCGCACTGCACCTTCTAATGTTCTTACGTCAAATCCCTGAAAACTGCAAACCTTCTGTTTCTTCACTCCTGCCCAGGCCCCTCAGACGGATGACGCTCGGGATGGTCTTTGCAGCTCTGGCATTTGTAGCAGCGGCCATTGTGGAGGTCGGAGTTCAGGTACCAACACCGGGTGGAGTGCTGACCACTCTCCATCAGTGTCAGAGGGTGGGAGCGAGGGTTTCAGTAACCAGAGAGTACAAATTTAAGATTAGATTACTTACAGTGATGAAACAGGCCCTTCGGCCCAACAAGTCCACACCGACCCTCCGAAGATCAACCCACCCAGACCCATTCCTCTACATTTACCCCTTCACCTAACACTACGGGCAATTTAGCATGGCCAATTCACCTAACCTGCACATTTTTGGACTGTGGGAGGAAAACAGAGCACCTGGAGAAATCTGATGCAGACACAGGGAGAATGTGCAAACTCCACACAGATAGTTGCCTGAGGCAGGAATTGAACCTGGATCTCTGGCGCTATTAGGCAGCAGTGCTAACCATTGTGCCACCATGCCGTCATTGTCTAAAACCTGGCAACAAGACTTTCTTTCATGCAGCAAGTTGTTATAATCTGGATAACAAACTGAAAGAGGTGCAGATGCTGGAAATCAGAAGCAAAATCAGAAGCTGCTGGAAAAGGTCAACAGGTCTGGTAACATCTGTGGAGAGAAAGTAGAGTTAACATCTAGGGCCCAGTGACCCTTCTTCAGAACCCTTCCCTTCAGAACCCTCCCCTTCAGAACCCTCTGAAAAATAGTCACTGTATGCGAAACATTAACTCTAATTTCTCTCCACAGATGCTGCCAGACCTGCAGAGCTTTTCCAGCAATTTCTGATTTTGCTTGTTATAATCTGGAATGGACTGCCGGAAATAGTGGTGGAAGTTAGTTCAACAACTACCTTCAAAAGGGAATTAGATAAATCCTTGAGAAGATAAACTTTATGTGGCTTTGGGGAAAGAGCCAGGGAAATAGGATTAACTGGTTAGCTCTTTCAAAGAGCCATTGTCGGCATGATGGGCTGAATGCCCTCCTATACGGTATGATGCTAAACTCTGATCTCTAATTTCTCAACAATGAAAGTTGATTGGCTGTAATTCCCTGGGAACAACTTAAGATGGAGCCCTACTTTCTTCATACCATTTGATGTCATGTGTGCCCCCATTATGACCTTACAACCTTAAGTACTTGCGCAGTCATTAAAACTACATGTTTCACTTCTGTAAGACTGGTCAACTTGCTTCTACCACAAAAAAGAAGCCATTCGGTCCATTGTGTGACGTAGGGATGTAACCCCCCCTCCCTCCATCATATACACAATGTCTGTCAATAGTGATAGAATCGTAGAAGCTCTACAGTGTGGGAGCAGGCCATTCAGCCCATAAAGTCCAACCCTCTGAAGAGCATCCCACCCAGACTCATTCCCCCACCCTATCCCTGAAACCCTGCATTTCCTATTGCCTATCTACTTAACCTGCACATCCCTGGATGCTACACTGTGTGGCACTTTAACATGGCTGATCCACCTAACCTGCACATCTTTGGACGATGGGAGGAAACCAGAGCACCCAGAGGAAACCCCACACAGGCACGGGGAGAACATGCAAATTCCACACAGACAGTCACCCAAGCTTAGAATCGAACCTGGATCCCTGGCACTGTGAGGCAGCAGTGCAAGCCTCTTTATCTCTTAGCACACTGGATGGGACAAGAATCACATTGAGACCAGGCCAGATAAATACAGTAGGTTTTCCCTAAAGGTGATGAGTACTCTGGCTGGGTTTTGTCTAACTATCCAGAATTTGTAACTGAATTCAAATTCCTAGTACCCCATGGTAGGATTGAACCCTTGTTCTACTAGGTTGTATGTTTAACTGTACCACATGATCACACCCACAATTTACATTATGTTGTAAAAATGAACCAGTTAGTCAGAATTGAAAGGATGCCTGTCCAGCAACCCAGAGGAACTGGATACATTTTACCGATCACAGAATTGTTATGGTACAGAAGGAGACCATTCAGTCCATCATATGTGCATTCGCTCTTCAGACATCATCACCTTGTGCCAATCTCCAGCCTTTTTCCTGTACCTTTGCACACCTCACTAGGCAAAGGAAGGCAATGGCCTAATAGATTGTCGCTGGACTGTTAATCCAGAGACCCAGGTAATGTTCTGGGGACCTGGGTTTGAATCCTGCCATAGCAGATGGTGGAATTTGAACTCAACAAAGGTCTTAATTAAGAGTCTAATGATGACCTTAAGTCAATTGTCGGAAAATCCCATCTAGTTCACTAATGTCCTTTAGAGAAGGAAACTGTCATTCTTACCAGATCTGACCTACATGTGACTTCAGACCCATTGCAATGTGGTTGACTCTTAACTGTTCTCTGGACAATAAATGTGGCCTAGCCAGTGAAGTCCTCATTCCAAGAATGAATTTTTTAAAATTCCTATCCAAATATCATCCAATAACTTCCTAGAGTCATTCAGCATGGAAATAGACCCTTCAGTCCATCACGTCCACGCTGACCATGTTTCCAAAATAAACTAGTCCCACTTCCCTGTGTTTGGCCCATATCCCTCTACACCTTTCCTATTCATGTACCTGTCCAATGTACTTAAATGTTGTAACTGTACTTGCATCTGCCACTTCCTTGCCACATACTGTGTGAAAAGTTGCTCCTCAGATCTCTTTTAAATATTTCTCCTCTTGCCTTTAAAACATGCCCCCAAGTTTTGAATTCCCATACCCCAGGCAAAAAGGCCTTTGTTATTCAGCTTACCAATGCCCCTCAAGATTTTATAAATCTCTATAAGGCCACCCCTCAACTTCCTACACTCCAGGGGAAGAAGTCCCAGCCTATCCAGCCTCTCCTCATAACTCAAACCCTCCATTCCCAGCAACATCCAGGTAAATCTCTTTTCTAATTTAGTAAAATTCTTCTTATACCAGGGTGACCAGAACTGTACACAGTACTTCAAAAGTACTCACCAACATCCTCTACAACCTCAGCATGATGTCCCAACTCCTATACTCAATGATCTGAGCAATCAAGTCTTGATTGCCTCAATTAAATTTGCCTCCATCACATTTCCAGGCAGTGCATTCCAAACGCTAATATCCCATTGAGTGAATTTTGTTTCCTCACGTCTCCCTTGTTTCACTTCAAAGCTGCCCTCTCTTTAAAAGTGGGAACAGCTTCTCCCTATCTACCTAACCCATTCATGACTTGAAAGCCTCTCAAATATCCTCTCAGCCTTCTTTCTCCAAGGAGAATAACCTGACTTTCTTCAATCTATCCTCCTGAAGTTTCTCATCCCTGTTCCTATACATTTCGTCTGCAATCTTTCCAATGCCATGGGCAGCACAGTGGCTAACACTGCTGCCCCACAGTACCAGAGTCCTGGGTTTGGTTCCAGTCTTGGGTGACTGTATGGAGTTTGCATGTTCTCCTCTTTTGTCTGCGTGGGGTTCCTCCCACAGTCTAAAGATGTGCAGACTAGGTTGGTTAGCCATGGGGAATGCAGAGTTACAGGGACAGGATAGAAGGGTGGATCTGAGTGGGATGCTCCTTGGTGGGTTGGTGTGGATTCAGTGGGCTGAATGGCCTGCTTCCACATTGTAGGCATTCTAGGATTCTCACCTTTCCTGTAATGAGGCAGCTACAATTGGACACAGTGCTGCACCTGAAGTCTACCAGGTGTTTTACTGAAGGTTTTAATCTATTTTGACAACCTGTTACCTTTCAGAAAACTGTGATGCCTGAGCCTGTAGCCAAAGAAAGTTACATTCAGTTCCTAAACCTGGCAGATGAAAATATCAACGTCACGGTCCAAGGACGAGATGACTTTCCAGTCACCATAGCTCCCTTTCAGGTAAGCATCGACAACATATCGCAGATGGTCCCAGCTGGCTGTAAAGCTCTGAGGAAAAGAGGAAATAGAGGAGGAGTAAAACAAAGATACTGTGTATGCTGCAGATCTGAAACTAGAACGGAAATGGCTGGAGAAATAGGCCCGGCAGTATCATTGGGAAGAAAGCAGAGTTAAAGTTTTGAGCCCTGTGACTCTTCATGAAGGAAGAGTTGCTTTGGATGAGGAATAGTTGGATAGGTTGGGCCTGTACCCAGTGGAGCTTGGAGAAATGAGAAGTGACCTGAGTGAAACCTATAATATCTGAGGGGACTTGAGAGGCCGGATACCAGCAGGATGTTTCCTCATGTGAGGAAGACTAGAACTCCAGGGCAAAGTTTAAAAATGAGACCCTTTAAAGATGGAGGTGAGGAAAATATTTTTTCACTCAGTGGGTAATTAGTCGGTTTAGCTGACTTGGCTGGACGGTTGGTTTGCAAAGTTTTGTGGTGCCAACAGTGTGAGTTCAGTTCCTGATGCTAGCATGAAGGACTCTCCTTCTCAACCTCTCCACTCACCCGAGACCTGGTGGCCCTCAGGTTAAATCATAAACAAAGAGACCTTGGAGTGCAGATTCATAGTTCCTTGAAAGTGGATTAGCAGGTGGATAGGATAGTGAAGAAGGCGTTTGGTATTCTTGCCTTTGTTGGTCACTGCATTGAGTACAGGAGTTGGGAGGTCATGTTGAGGCTATGCAGGACATTAGTTAGACCACTTTTGGAATACTGCATTTAATTCTGATCTCCATTCTATGGGAAAAATATTGTTAAAGCTTGAAAGGGTTCAGAAAAGATTTGCAAGGATATTGCCAGAGTTGAAGGGTTTGAGTAATAGGGAGAAGCTCGGGCTATTTTCCCTGGAGGGCTGGAGGCTGAGGGGTGACCTTATAGAGGTTTATAAAATCATGAGGGGCATGGATAAGATAAATAGACAAGATCTCTTCCCCGGGGTGGGGGTGTCCAAAACTAGAGGGTATAGGTTTAAGGTGAGAGGGGAGAGATTTAAAAAGGGAGCTAAGAGGCAACTTGATCAGGCAGAGATGGTCCATATATAGAATGAACTGTCAGAGGACGTGGTGGAGGCTGGTATAATTACAACATTTATAAGGCATCTGGATGGGTATGTGAATAGGAAAATTTAGGAGGAATATGGGTCAAATGCTGGCAAATGGGACTAGATTAGCTTAGACTATCTGGTCAGCATGGACAAGTGGACAGAGAGGTCTGTTTCTGTGCTGTCCACCTCTATGACTCTATGACCACCAGTTGTCTGTCTCTAATGAGAGAGCAGTGCTATAGTCTGGTAAGACCAAGACAACTTGACTTGAGTCTGTTGAAGTCTCTTCCTTGCAGAGCAGTGAGTTATTGAATTTACTGAGGACTAAGTTAGATAGATTCTTGATCAATAACAGAGTCAAAGGGGTGGGCTGAGAGAAACGTAAGGAGAGCTGAGACCATAACGGTATCAGAGAAGATGTTACTGAAGGTTGGAGCAGGCTCAAAAGGCCTACTACTGCCCAGATCCGAATTGCTGATGTTTTTGTTTATCCTTAAAAAGTTTGCACCCTCATATTTGAGGTCCTGGGAGTGTCACTCATGGCTTTGGCTTGCTTCTTGAGACGGCAAGTGTTGGGTTTGAGTCACAATGGAGCTCAAAATGATGCTTCCCATGTGGGTACCCTTTGGGCACTGAGTTCATGGAGATGCCATCAACTTGTGAGCATGTGAATTAGGAGTAGGCCATTCAGCCCTTACTGCAATGAAGCAACACAACTGTCAAGTCTAACTTGACCCCACAGTCTTCTGACTGAGAGGCATCAGTATTGCTCACTGTACGACAATTGATACCTGGGTCTAGGTCACAGAGGGAGATATCCAACCGTAAGACCCTATCAGCCTGGATATTAGCCAGATATTTCAATACGCACTGCTTCAGTCTCTGACAGGTCGTGAATGGTGCTGAACATTACGTTGTCATTGGTGAACATCCCCACTTCTGACCTTCTGGTGGAGGGGAGGAAGTAGCTGAAGATCGTTGGGCTTAGCACACTATACTGGGCAGATGTCCTGGAACTGGGATGGCTCAGATGGGTCAGCATACCGTGAAGGACTCTCATTCTCAATCTCTCTCCTCACCTGAGATGTGGCGACCCTCAAGTTAAACTACCACCAGTCCTCTCTCTTTCTTTCTCTCTCTCTCTCTCTCCTTTTATATATATCTCTAATAAGACAGCAGACCTCTGGTCCAGTGATTTCCATCATTCTGCTATTGGTAGCTGCAGCTTCAGCTGCCTCAGTGCTAAGCCTTAGAGTTGCCTGCCCTTAAGACTCTTTTAAAGACACTCAATTAGGTCACCCCTTTGAACATCTAATGTTTCTTTTCCTGCCTTGTCTTTAAATGATTGCCTGATTGTATTCCTGTGAATCATCTCAGGATGTTTGAAGGTGTGGTTGACCAGACGACCATTAGACACAGGAGCAGAAGTAGGCCATTCAGCCCATCAAGTCTGTTCCACTACTTAATGAGAGATGATGGCTGATCTGATAATCCTGAACTTCACTTTCCTGCCTGTTCCCCATAACCCTTTTATCCCCTTACTAATTAAAAGGCTGTCTATCTCAGCCTTGAATATAATTAAAATAGCTCTCTGCAGTCAAGAGCATCACAGATTTCCTGCACCAAGAAATTCCTCCTCGTCTCGGTTTTAATTGTGCAACCCTCTCATTCTGACATTACCCCCTCGACCGTCCCACAAAGGGAAAGAGACCTTTTTGCACCTACCCTATCAAGTCCTCATTAGTATCACGTGAATTCAAGTTGTTGATAGAAGTTGGTAATTTTAGAAAGATCTTACTAAATAAATGTCCCTTCTTGTCTTTCACAGGATCCGGACAGTTACACTAAGTTACAGCTGGATGCTCCAAATCAAGCTTTCAGTTTTAATATTACGTATAAAAACAACACCGAGATATGCCATCGAAACATCAGTGAGAGGAGTGCATACGGCATACTAATGTACACAGAGGTCAACACGCCCCATTGCACACTGGTCAGTAAATATCATTAGTTAGCTCTTCTAACATTTAGATTAAAAACGGGGTGAATGCTGCAGCAACAGGCTTTGCACCTCCATTATTCAAGTTCTGGTTTCACAACATCTCTCTCTTTTCGCTCTAGCTTAGAGTCTCCAAAATGTGGATAGAGGCCATTTGGCCCATCAAGTCTGCAACGACCCTCTGAAGGCCAACCCACCCAGACCAGCCCTGTAACCCCACATTTCTCATGGCTAATCCACCACGTTGCACATCCCTGGACACTATGGATCAGTTTAACACGGCCAATCCAGCTAACATGTTTGGATCATGGGAGGAGACACACACGCACAGACAGAGGGAGAACGTGCAAACTTCACACATGCAGTCACCCGAAGCTCTGCTCTTCCTAACTCCTGTCTAAAGCTTCATCCTGGTGCCACTTCCCACAGTACTAGCTGATGTTCCCACAAGGAATGATGGTCACAGCCCTGTTACAGCACAACTTGTTCACATTGTATCGGTTCCACCTGCCCCAGTACTGATCCTCGTGTCTCAGGAATCCGGAAACCCCTCCAACACATTGTTCATCCATTTAAGTGTTAACCTGATTTACCACTCCAATACCAAATAATCTATGCAGTTGTGAACAAACCAGGCATTAGTACCCTAAAGATCCTGATTTAGAACTCTGTCACTCCTGACACTTTATTTGTAGAACCTTAATGGGCGGCATGGTGGCTCAGTGGTTAGCACTGCTGCCTCACAGAGCCAAGGACCTGGGTTTGATCCCAGCCTCGGGTGACTGCCTGTGTGGAGTTTGCACACTCTCCCCATGTCTGCATGGGTTTCTTCCCACAGTGTAACGATGTCTAGGTTAGGTGAATTGGCCCATGGGAAATTGTCCAGGATGTGCAGGCTAGATGGATGAGCCATGGGAAATGCAGGGTTACAGGGATGGGATAGTGGGAGTGAGTGGATGGGATGCTCCTTGGTGGGTCAGTGTGAATTCAATGGCCTGCTTCCACACTGTACGGAGTCTAAGTCTGGAATTAAACCCAGGTCCCTGGTGCTGTGAGGCAACAGTACTAGCCAGTGAGTATTTGTGGGACTAGTTTTTGGGGCTAAGTGATTTAAGGCCAGGTTTGTTCACCAGTTATAAATCCACACCCAAGGGAAGTATAGAAAACTTCCAGTTTTTATGGGTTGAGGGGATTAATGAGTGTTTAGTCGGTGGTCTGGGTCGAAGGAGATGGTGCAAGCAAAAAAGGAAATGGTATAGGTAAAGTGAATTCAAATCCAAATTCAGCAGCCATCGCTGTGGTCTCGGTCTTGTTTAATAAATGTAAGCACCTACATCTTTAGAGCAGCCTGGGCTGAAAGGGAACTGGAAATCAGGAATAGGGTAGAGATATTTCGATGGTATGAAAATGTAATTACTGCAGCACAGAACCTTTGTCGATTAATGAAGACACCTTTCACCTGCCAGCCCTGTTTCTGACAGGCTCCAGCCGGCCAGCTTCTTGAAGTTTCCAGTGGCCTTCTGCACTTGTGCAAACTCACAAATCAGCCTCAGGAACCTACTCTGAAAAGCCTACAATGCAACTGTCTCCCGTCTTCAGGAAGAAGCGCAAAACTGTACGCAGGAGTAGGCCATTCAGCCCTTCAAGCCTGCTCCACCATTGATATGATCATGGCTGATCCTCAACATATATGGGGTGGTACGGTGGCTCCGTGGTTAGCACTGTTGCCTCACAGTGCCAGGGACCAGGTTCGATTCTTGGCATAGGCGACTGACTGTGTGGAGTTTGCACATTCACCCCCAGTGTCTGTGTGGGTTTCCTCCGGGTGCTCCGGTTTCTTCCCACAATTCAAAAAGATGTGCAGGTCAGGTGAATTGGCCATGCTAAATTGCCCATTGTGTCAGGACATTAAGTCAAGGGTAGATATAGGGTAGGTAGATATAGGATCTGGGTGGGTTACTCTTCAGAGGGTCAGTGTGGACCTGTTGGGCCAAAGGGCCTGTTTCCACACTGTAGGGAATCTAATCTATACTCCACAACACTGCTTTCCCTCCACACTTCTCAAATGTAAAAAATAGGTCAATCTCACACTTGAGTGTACTCGGTTACCTGGCTTCCATAGCTGTCTATGTTCCACTGATTGACCACTCTCTGAGAGAAGAAACGTTTCCTCAGCTCAGTCCTGAATGGTCTACCCTGTGTCCTGAGGCCATGACCCCTGGTTCCAGGCCTTCCAACCAATCCTCCTCACTCTAACAAAACTCTCAAAGCTGTGAATGTTCCCATTGAATTTCCTCTCTTCTCTAGGGAGATAAACCCAATTCTCCACATAAGTAAAGTCTGCTGACTCTGCTTTTAGACCAATTAATCTTTTCATGAGGACCAAATCAACACACTTCAGAATTGAACACAATATTCTGTTCCACTGAGGTCAAATCAATGTTTCATAAAGATAACAGGTTGTCATTTGATAGTCAATCTTTTCATTCAGCTCCAGCTTTCAATATCTGTCAGAATTTTGATTGTATTTGCAATATATCGTGTTCCTCTGAACTTTCTCCTCCTTATTTTCCTGTTCCCTGTTGAATTGAGGCAACATTGCACCATCTCCTGAACTGACTCATTGCTATCCCAGCACCCCCTCAGCCTTGAAATCTGCAGCACCCCCTCAGCCTTGCTCTCCTTTTACAGTCTTCATGCCTTTAAACCTCATGCATCCTGGTTGACTTTGTTTGTCATGTCTCCCTCTCGTTGGTGATCCTTCTACCCAATAATGTTTTGAATGTGCTTGCTTTGCATTGTGCGACTTTAAGATGTTTTGTTATTTGTTCATGAGACATGGGTGAGCTGCCCATCCCTAGTTGCTCTTGAGAAGCTGCTTTCTTGAACCACTGCACTCCAAGTGCTGTAGGTAGACCGACAATGCTATTAGGGCAGGAATTCCAGGATTCTGACCCTGCAATACTGAAGGAATGGTGATATAAGTCAGCATGGTGACTGGCTTGGAGGGAAACTTGCAGATGGTGGTGTTCCCATTTATCTGTTGCCTTTGTCCTTCTAGATTGAATTGAATTAGCTTCATAGTCACACATACTCAAAAGAGAACAGTGAAAAGTTTACAAGTTGCTGCTTGTGGATGGAAGTGGCTGTGGATTTGGAAGGTGCTGTCTAAGGATCTTGGGTGATTATCTGCAGTGTATCTTGTAGATACTACACACTGCTGCTACAGAGCATTGGTGGTGGAGGGAGTGAGGACTGCAGATGCTAGGATCAGAGTCAAAAGGTGTGGTGTCGGAAAAGCACAGCTGGTCTTCCAAGGATGGGCCCACCTTGAAGAAGTTCTCCTCCTCCTTCCACAAGGATCTCAGTGAGTCTCTCTCTCTCTATCTCACACTCACACTGCACCCCACCCCCCTCCCCCCAGGTTGACTCTTCTCCCCTGAAGCATTTCAGCCACATCCTGAAGCAATTCAGATGCTGCCTGACCAGCTGTGCTTTTCCAATGCCACGCTTGTGGATGTGATGCCAATCAAGCGGACTGCTTTGTCCTGGATGGCGTCAAGCATTTGAGTGTTGTTGAGGCCGCACCCTTCCGAGCAAGTCAGAGTATTCCATCACACTCCTGCCTTGTGCCTTGTAGATAGTGGACAGGCTCTGGGGAGTCAGGAGGTGAGTTACTTGCTGCAGCATTCCTAGTCTGAATCAATGGTGCTGGTTTTTACACACAAAGCTCTTCTGTGGTGAAACTGCAATATGAACTCTTCCTGGGAATGATTCCAAACAAACATTGTGTTTCTGTGTGAGTTACAGCCTATTTAAAAAAAAGACAAGAATGGAATTCCCTCAGCACAGTTGTAAACATTATTAATCACAGTCGCTGCCTGCATCTTCCACCTCAGCACTAAATCAGATTTCTGATCTGTTCTTGTAGCCACTGTATTTATATGGCTGGTCCAGTTGACTTTCTGCTCAGTCCTAACCCCCAGAGTGTTGGTAGTAGATGATTCAATTATGGGTAATGCCATTGAATGTCAAGAGGGCATATTTCAACAATGATCAACGGTTAATCTATACGGAGAAAATTCCACTGTCTTCAGTTTAGAATAGCATTTGCCAAACTCAGTGAGACAGCCCCAAAACCACTGCAAAGAAACAGGCAGGAAAGGTAACAAAAAGACTTTGGTATTCGTGTCACATTACACAATCTAACCTCAAAGAATTGACGGTCTCAATTCACAGTAAATCATGTTGTAGCAGTCAATAGCATCACAGCCAGCTGTGTCAATTGGTGCAACTTCACACTCCACTGCGGAGATTGGAGCACTGAACCTAGCCTGATGCTCCAGTGCAGTACTGAGGGAGTGCTGCACTGTCAGAGGTGATGGCTTCTGAATGTCAAACTGAGGCACCGTCCCTCAGGTGGACACAAAAGATCCCATGTCACTATTTCAAGGAAGAGGTCTCCCCAATGTCCTGGCCAATATTTATTCTTCACCCAGTACCATTCCAACAGATGGCCTTCGGGTGGCAGATCACGTGGCAGTTCGTGGGATCTTGCTGGCGGCATGGTGGCTCAGTGGTTAGCACTGCTGCCTCACAGCGCCAGGTACCCGGGTTCAATTCCCGGCTCAGGCAACTGTCTGTGTGGAATTTGCATATTCGCCCTGTATCAACGTGGGTCTCCTCCCACAATCCAAAGATGTGCAGGTTAGGTGGATTGGCCATGCTGAACTGCCCATAGTGTTCAGGGATGTGTAGGTTAGGTGCATTAGTCAGGGGTGAATGTAGAGTAATACGGTAGGGGAGTGGGTCTGGGTGGGATACTCTTTGGAGGGTCATTGTGGACTAATTGGGCCTAATGGCCTGTTTCCACACTGTAGGGATTCTATGCTGTGCACAAATTTGCTGTTGTGTTTGCTACATTGCACTTCTGTCAATGTAGATATAAAGCGCTTGAGGAGATCCTGGGTCTTACACAACAGAAATGCAGAGTGGGGAAATATCCAAAATGGTGGATGGGAGTGAATCTTGAACGTGAGAGCTGCTCCTTTTTTGGAGATTTTTTTTCAATGCTGAAATTCATTCCCTAATTTCTTGGGCCGGTAATTACTGCGGTTGTCAGTTTTTGCTTTGGTTTTGGAACTCTTAAAAAAAAACTTTCCTTCCCAAACTCACAAAAATTTGTGTTATTTTGTATTCAGCTGGAAGATCAAACATCAAAGCCACAGAAAGGAAAGGCAGCAGTGAGGTAGGACACCGTCCTCTTTAATTACTCCATCTCCTTCTTGTAAGTAAACTGTTTCTTCTGATCTGTGCTCAATCCCTGAGATCTGTCTACAGAATCGTAAATGCCTTCACTGAAGATTTAAACGTGACCATGGGGGATGTGAATTTTGGCACTGTCTACAAGAACTTCGGCAGCTCATTGTACAAGACCATGGATAGAGGATAGTAAGTGGAGCTTTCTTTCGAAAATATTTTATCATAATGTGTGCCTAGGATTCCAATTCTCACATATGACAAGCCCTCACCCGTTCGTATTGTAGGTATGTTAGTGTTATAGCTATGGTAATGGGTGAGCCATCCACTGATTACGTTTGAATCCCATCTATGGCAAGCTGTAAAATTGCAATGAATAAATCCTTCCCCAACCCGGGGAGATCTCTGTGCTTCTGATTTCTTGCACATTCCTGGTTTGCACCATCTACAAGGCACAAGTCAGGACTGTGATGGACAACTCCCCACTTGCCTGGATGGGTGCAGCACCAACAGCACCCTGTGAAGCAAAACAGCCCATTCGATTGGCACCACCTTCAGCATTCAGTCACCCATTACTGCTGCACAGTGGGAGTAATGTGTGCCAACTGAAGTGGCACTTTTTCTAGAAAATGGAAGACTAAGGGTTGAACTGATACAGATGATTTTTAATTGGAATTATTATTGTCATATGTATCTAGGTACAGTGAAAAGGTTTGTTTTGTGTGCAATACAGGCTGATCATACCATACAAAGTGCATTAGGTTAATAGAACAGAGTGAGGTATACACTGTTACTGCTGCAGAGAAGGTGCACACACAGCAAGGTCAGCATTAAATTTGAGATTTGAGAAGTCAATTCAGAAGTCTAATAACAGTGGGGAAGAAGCTGTTCTTGAGCTTGTTTGTATGTGTGAATAAGCTTTTGTATCTTCTGCCCAATGGAAGAGGTGGAAGAGATTATAACTGGGGTGGGAAGAGTCTTTGATGATGTTGGCTGCCTTCCTGAGGCAGTGGGAAGTGTAGATGAAGTCCATGGATGGAAGGTTGGCTTGTGTAATGGACTGGGCTGTGTTCACAGCTCTCTGTAGTTTCTTACGGTCCTGACCAGAGCACTCGCTACACCAAGGTTGTGGTCCATCCGGATAAAATGCTTTCTATGGTGCATCCGTAAAAGTAGATAAGAAACTTTATGGATGTGCCAAAGTGTTGAAAGATATTGGTAAGGTGGACGTGGATAAAATGTTGAATTTATAAGAGAGCCCAAAATCAGTGCTACTTCAATAGGTGATAATTAACAATGAGAAACGAGATAGTCTCAGGAGAGTGACCCAGATTGACTGCGGGATTCACTAGCACAGCAACATTTTTAAAACATTCTTTCATTAACTATTGATCTCATTAACAAGCCAAGCATTTTTGACCCATTCCCACTTACCCTTGAATTGAGTGACTTGTTGTACCATTGCAGAGAGAAGTTAAGAACAGTATTGCTATGCGTCTATGGTCATGTCTAGGCTGGAGCAGGTCAGCACAGCAGATTTCCTTCTGTAAAAAGACAACTGGTTGTTTAAATGATCAATGATAGCTGTATTAATCAAACACTATCAGTGTCTTTGGTGAGGTTAGAACCTATATTGCCACAGCATTAGGCTCTGGATTACCAGAGTCGAGAGTGTGGTGCTGGAAAAGCACAGCTGGTCAGGCAGCAGCCAAAGAGCAGGAAAATCGATGTTTCGAGAATAAGTCCTTCATCAGGAATGATTCCTGATAAAGGGCAGATGCTCGAAACATCGACTCTCCTGCCCCTCGGATGCTCCCTGACCGGCTGTGCTTTTCCAGCACCACACTCTCAACTCTGATCTCCAGCATCTGCAGTCCTCGCTTTCTCCCTCTGGATTACCAGCCCAGTGTGATATTGCCATTGCACTATCATATCACCTACTGATGTGGCAATGGAGAAGCATTTAAAGGGATGCTGGATCTCCCCACGAGGGAGAAAGAAATAGAAAGGATTTTAACATTAAAAAGACAGCAAGTGCTGAAAAACCCAGCAGGACTGTCAGTATCACTCCAGCAGTTCAAGAAGGCAGCTCACCACCTCCTGGGCAATAAATGTTGGCCCTGCCAGCGATACCCACATCTTGCCTGTGAATATATAACTATAGTCTGTGGAGAGAGGAACAGTGTTAACTTTCTGAGGCCAGTATGACTGTTTAGAACATGTTACTCAAGCTATTAGTGCCATTCCACAGATCCATCTGCAGTACCTTACTTTTATTATCATTTGAAAGGTCTCTGGAAAGGGTGAGATGACGTTGTCATGGGAGGGGGACTATGTCGAAACAAACACATACCAGTTCTGTTCAGTTCCCTGTTCTGAACTCAAAAGAAACAGATTTTCACTTTTTCTTTGTTCATTCAACATTACTGGCTGGGCCCAGCATTTATTGCTCATCCCTAGTTGCCCCTTGAGAGGGTGTTGGTGAGCTGCCTTCTTGAACCACTGCCGTCCACCTGCTGTAGTTGGACCCACAGTGCCCTTGGGGAGGGAATACCAGGATTTTGATCCAGTGACAACGTAGGAGCAGTGATATATGTCCAAGTCAGGATGATGAATGGCTTGGAGGGGAACTTGCAGGGACTGGTATTCCCATGTATCTGCAACCCGTGTTCTTCTAGATGGAAGTAATCATGGGCTTGAAAGGTGCTGCCTGAGGATATTCGGTGAGTTTCTGCAGTATATCTTGTAGATAGTACACATTGCTGCTACTGAACGTTGGTGGTGGATATATTTGGACAAATGAGTTACAGGGTATTAACCAGAACAAAGTGTTGCATTTGTTTAAAAGAGTATATATTAATCTGGGAGAAGGTGAGGACTGCAGATGCTGGAGTACCAGAGTTGAAAAATGTGGTGTTGGAAAAACACAGCAGGCCAGGCAGAATCTGTATATTAATCTGTAATAGGGAAAACACTGGAAGGATATTCCTAAAGACCGGGGGAATCCAGTGCTATGGGCATAAGCTAAGGATTCGGGGTAGACCATTTAGGACTGAGATAAGGAGAAATGTCTTCACCCAGACAGTGGTGAGGCTGTGAAAGCAGAAGCACGGAAAACAATTGAGACTTGAACATTGAATGTTTTGAAGAAGGGGCTATAGTTCTTAGGGTTAAAGGGTTTGGGGAGAACGCGGGAACAGGGTACTGAGTTGGATGATCAGCCATGATCATATTGAATGGCGGAGCAGGCCGAAGGGCCGAATGGCCTACTCCTGCTCCTATTCTTTACTTTTCTGTGAAACGTTCTGATGGATTGCATCTCTGGCATTGATTAGTTGGGAACTTCTATGAGTGAGGTGAAAGTGAGGACTGCAGATGCTGGGGATTAGAATCGAGAGTGTGGTGCTGGCAAAGCACAGCAGGTCAGGCAGCATCCAAAGAGCAGGAAAATCTACATTTTGGGCAGGAGCCCTTCATCAGGAATGAGGCTGGAAGCCTCGGGGGGGGAGGGGGGGGGGTGTGGAGAGATAAATGGTGGTGGGTGGGGCTGGGGAGAAGATAGAACATAGAAAAGTACAGCACAGAATAGTCCCTTTGGCCCACGATGTTGTGCCGAGCATTAATCCTAATGTATAACAAAATAACTTAACCTACGCTCCGCTCAATTCACTGCTGTCCATGTGCATGCCCAGCAGTCGCTTAAATGCCCCTAATGGCTCTGCTTCCACCACCACCGCTGGCAACGCATTCCATTGATTCACAACTCTCTGGTAGTTGAAGGTAGTGGGAGTGCAATAGGTGAATGGAGGAAGGGGTAAAGGTGATAGGTCAGAGAGGAGGGTGGGGCGGATAGGTGGGAAGAAAGATCAACAGGTAGGACAGGTCATGAGGATGGTGCTGTGCTGGAAGTTTGGGACTGGGATAAGGTGGGGGGAGGGGAAATGAGGAAACTGGTGAAGTCCACATTGATGCCCTGGGGTTGAAGTATTCCGAGGCGGAAGATGAAGTGTTCTTCCTCCAGGCGTCAGGTGGTGAGGGAGTGGCGATAGTGGAGTCCCAGGACCTGCATGTCCTCAGCAGAGTAGGAGGGGGAGTTGAAATGTTGGGCCACAGGGTGGTGCGGGTGTCCCAGAGATGTTTCCTGAAACGCTCTGCAGGTGAAACTTTGATGGATGTGGAAGGCTCCTTTGGTGACTTGGATGAGGTGAGGAAGGAGGTGTGGGCGCAGGTTCCTGCGGTGGCAGGGGAACGTGCCAGGAGGGGAGGGTGGGTTGTTGGGGGGCGTGGACCTGACCAGGTAATCGCAGAGGGAACGGTCTTTGTGGAAAGTGAATAGGGGTGGGGAGCGAAATATATCCCTGGTGGTGGGGTCCATTTGGAGGTGCAGAAATGTTGGCGGACGATGCGGTTTATGTGGAGGTTGGTGGGGTGGAAGGCCCCACCAACCTCCACATGACTTACAGTGATGACTGACTCAACACCGACATTTTTTACAATTCCACCAGCTCCCACAGCTACCTGGATTACACCTCCTTTCACCCTCTCTCCTGCAAAAATGCTATCCTGTATTCCCAACTCGTCCATCTCTGCTGTATCTGCTCCCAGGAGGACCAGTTCCACCGCAGAACACACCAGATGGCCTCCTTTTTATTAAAGACCACAATTACCCCACCCACGTGGTTGAAGATGCCCTCCAACACATCTCCTCCTCTCCGACCTATCACCTTTACCCCTTCCTCCATCCACCTATTGCACTCTCAGGTACCTTCTCCCCAGCCCCACCCCCTCCCATATATCTCTCCACCCCTGAGGCTTCCAGCCTCATTCCTAATAAAGGGCCCCTGCCCGAAACGTTGATTTTCCTGTTCCTCGGATGCTACCTGACCTGCTGTGCTTTTCCAGCACCACTCTAATCTTGCCCTCTATGAGTGACACCACCCCACCCCACACGAGCCTTGATCCTGGTCAGATTTAGACAGATACGATACAGACCTAATGCAACCGTCAGTGAAACCTGCTGTTAACTTTTTGGAGAGTGACCAGGGACGAGTATCGGGGTTTATCTTTCCACTGATCATTTCTTTGTTTTACACAGCTACAAACTAGTGTACCAAAATGCAACAGCAAAGCAGGTCGTGGATGTGGGATTGGTCGACTTTGGAGCAGTTTACACACTCATTCTGAGTAATGCGGTGAGTGTGGAGGTGAACGATGCAGTCTGTTTTGTTGAATGAGAATTTGTGAGATGGTGGGGAAAGCGCAGGGTGCGGTGGTGGATGGACAGAAACACGGAGTTCAAGCCACGATCAAATCAGCCACAATCTTATCGAGTGGCAGAGCAGGCTCGAGGGGCCGAAGGGCCTACTTGTGCTCTTAATTCTTGGGAGTGGGATTAATGGGATGGATCTTTCAAAGAGCCAGCACAGGCAGGTTGGGGCAAATGACCTCCCATTGTGTTATACGAATCCACAATCAGGCAGACCCCGCACAAAACATTGTTTACTGAATTAAGGCAAGTTTTAGAAAATTACCTTTGTGTCTTATAACAGGAGTTAAATACAAAATCAAAGGTCATATGATGGATGTTTTCTGGAAGAAGATAGATATATTTCTTCAGACTAAAGGGTATGGGGCGAAGGTGGGATTAGAACCCTTAACTGGATGATCAGCTGTGATCACACTGAATGGCAGATCAGACTCAAACGGCTGAATGGCCTCCTCCTGCTATTTTCTATTTTTCTATTTGGTGATTGTCTTGGCATAGTCTTTAATTAAAGTGTCGGTAGTGCAAGAGAAAAAATAATGGAGAGGAAAAGTCAGTGAGGAGTTGGTGAAGACTTCAGCAGCTGCATTCTCGAAGCTTCTCCACGGATCTTCCCTCCAATTCTCTCTTGGCGCATCTCCATTGCTCCCAGGTTTAATCAGTCTGCTATTGGAGGCCATGTCTTCAATTTGCCAAAACTCCAAACCCTACTCCTCCCTCCCTACACCTCTCCACCCCTCTTCCCTCCTTTAAGACACCCATTAAGGCATACCTCTTGGACCAAACGTTTTGTCCACTGTCTTTCTGAATATTTTATTTTATATGCTGCAATGACACTTTGCTTCATTTAAGGTGCTATAGAAATGTGAGTCATGTATCTGAATACCACTCAATTCCCTGGTACTCTGACTGACTGACTGACTGACTGACTGATTGGATTAATTGTCACGTGTACCTAAGTCCAGTGAAAGGCTTTGTTTGTGAGCAGTCCAGGTAGATCATAGTAAACAAGGGCATAGAGATCACGGGGGAGAAATAAACTTGGACAGAGTAAGGCATACAGGATACACATCAAAGGATGTGTGATGGGCAAAATCAGTGTGTGTGTGTGTGTGTGTGTGTGTGTGTGTGTGTGTGTTCAAGCCCTGTACCTTCTGCCTGATGGAAGAGGTTGTAGGAGAGCATTACTGGGATGGGAGGAGTCTTTGATGATGTCAGCAGTCTTTCTGCAGCAAAGGAGGCGTAAATGGAGTCTATGATGGAAGGTTGGCTTCCGTGATGTGCATGCAACCTTCTGTAGTTTGTTGACACGGTATTGCTTGCATTTGGAAGTACTGACTCCACCCCGTTATGTTCCACTTGCCTTCAGTCTAAAGACAGCAGCTTGAAGATTTGGAAGACTGAAGATGTCAAAGCAAACACCATGCACATCGCGTGGCAAATTCCTCAATACGTCCTGATGTCTGCTGGAGAGGTTATGTTCTCCATCACTGGTGTGGAGTTCTCTTACTCACAGGTATTGTAATGTCCCTGAGACTGTCTGACGTTGCTGAGCTTGAACTAAGAACAAAAGGGTATTTCTACAGTGACTACTAGATGCTTTGCTGATAGAGACATATTTTTGATTTGCACTCATCAGGATAATTCACAAAAATATCAAGGGAAAGGAATATTTATACTGCTGGATGATTATCAAGCCTATAGTAGACCTAGAGATTGAATAAATGGTGAAATTTACAACAGTGAATGGTTTGGAAACTAGAAGTCTAAATTAGGAACAGGAGTAGGCCTTTCATCCCCTCAATCCTGTTCCACCATTCAATGAGATTGTAGCTGATCTGTGGCCTAACTCCATATACCTGCCTTTAGCCCATATCCCTTAATACCTTTTCTTAACAAAATATTATGTATCACTGATTTAAAATTAATAACTGAACCAGCATTCACTGCCACTTGTGGAAGAGAGTTCCAAATATCTACCACTCTTTGTGTGGAGAGGTCATTCCTGATATCTCTCCTGAACAGAATGGCCCGAATTCTCAGACTATGGCCCTAGAAATGCCAACTAATGGAAGTAGTTTATCTTGCTCCACCCTGTGCTTTTCTATTAATATCTTAAAGACTTTGATTAGATCACTCCTCAATTAATTCCATCAGTTCTGGGTTGTACATTCATTACAATTGAGAAGGAAGCCATTCAGCCCATCAGGTAGTTGTCAGCCCTCTGTAGAGCAGTCCAGCTGGTCCCATTCCCTCATTCATTCCCCATATTCTCTGCAAAGTCATTTCCCTTAAGTATTCTAAAACCATGAGGGGCAGAAATGAATAGCCAAAGTCTTTTCCCATGTGTTGGGGAGTACAAAACTAGAGGGCATAGGTTTAAGATTAGAGGGGAAAGATTGAAAAAGGGACCAAAGAGGCAATCTGTCCACACAGAGGGTAGTGCATGAATGTAATTCCATGAGCTGCCAGAGGAAGTGGTAGAGTCAGGTACAATTACAACGTTTAGAGAAACATTTGGTCAGCTGGAGAGAGACCAAATGGAGCTAGTTCATTGAGGAAACATGGATGAGTTGGGCTGAAGGGCCTGTTTCTGTGCTGTAACACTTTATGCCAATACAGCTTGCGTTGAGAAGAGAGAGACTCCCTACAGAATGGAAACAGGCCCTTCAGCCCAACAAGTCCACACCGACCCTCTGAAGAGTAACCCACCCAGACTCCTACCCTATATTTACCCCTGACTAATGTACCTAACACTATGGACAATTTATCACAGCCAACTCACCAACCTGCACATCTTTGGATTGTGGGAGGAAACCCACGCAGACACGGGGAGAAGGTGCAAACTCCACACAGACCGTCCCCTGAGGTGGGAATCAAACCCAGGTCTCTGGTGCTGTGAGGCAAAGGTGCAAACAACTGAGCCACTGTGCTGCCCCAAACTGTTGCCGGCCCTAGTGCCCTACTCATAGGCAGCAGGTTCCCAGTCATCACCACTCACTGCAGAAAAGTTCTCTTCCTGACATCCTCCTCGCTATCTCTAATACTAAACTTAAATCTGTCTTCCTGTAGTTCTTGGAACATAGCATAGTACAGCACAGGAGCAGGCCCTTCTGCCCACCATGACTGTATCAAGCATGATGCCATTCTAAACTATCCCATCTTCCTGCACGTGTTCTACATCCCTCAATTCCATGCCTGTACACGTGTTCATCTAAATGCCTTTTAAACGTTGCTGTTGTATCTGCTTGTACCACCTCCCCAGCAGTGCATTTCAGACACCTATCATCTTCTCGCTAAGAATCTTTCCTTGACATCTCCTTTAAAAGTCCCCCCCCCCCCCCCCACCCCCCCCACTTCCCCTGTCCTTACCCCATACCCTTAGCAATTGACATTTCCACCCTGGGAAAGAGACTCTTGACCCTGTGCATGCCTCTCATTATTTTATATACTAGAACGTCGCCCCTCGGCTCCCCTTAGCGAAAATAATCCAAGTTTGTCCAAAGGTGGACATGATCGGTATGGACTTCAGTCGGTGTTCGACAAGGTTCCTCATGGTAGGCTGGTTAGTAAGGTCAGATCACATAGAATAGAGGTATTTGGAATTTGGAAACAGAGCTGGCTAGAAGGTAGAAGACAGAAGATATATAGAAGGTCTGCCTAATAAGTTTGCAGATGACACTAAAATTGGAGGAGTAGTGGACAGCGAAGCTTTCCAAAGCTTCCATGGTGTATCTCAGAGTACAACAGGCTCTTCATCAGATGGGCCAATAGGCCAAGGCGTGGCAGATGGAGTTCAGTTTAGATAGTTAAAAATCACACAACACCAGGTTATAGTCCAACAGGTTTATTTGGAAGCACTAGCTTTTGGAGCGCCGCTCCGTCATCAGGTGGTTGTCCTGATGACGGAGCGTCGCTCCAAAAGCTAGTGCTTCCAATTAAACCTGTTGGACTATAACCTGGTGTTGTGTGATTTTTAATTTTGTACACCCCAGTTCAACACCGGCACGTCCAAATCTTAATTTAGATAAATTTAGGAAGGACAAATCAGGATAGGACTTATACATTTAAAGGTAAGGTCTTGGGGATAGTTGCTGAACACAGAGACCTGGGAGTGTAGGTTCATAATTCCTTGAAAATTGAGATGTAGGTAGATAGGATAATGAAGTGTTTGGTATACTTGCCTTTATTAGTCAATGCATTGAGAATTGGAGTTGAGAGATCATGTTACAGCTGTACAGGACATTGGTTAGGCCACTATTGGAACACTGCATACAATTCTGGTCTCCCTGCTAGAGGAAGGATATTGTAAATCTTGAAAGGGTTCAGAAAACATTTACAAAGATGTTGCCGGGTTTGGAGGGTTTGAGCCAGAGGGAGAGGCTGAACAGGCTGGGGCTATTTTTTCTGGAGTATCAGAGGCTGTGGAGTGACCTTACAGAGGTTTATAAAATCATGAGGGGCATGGAGAGGGTAAATAGGCTTGGTGGGGGTGGGGGAGTCCAAAACTAGAGGGCATACGTTTAAGGCGAGAGGGGAAAGATTTAAAAGGGACCTAAGGGGCAACTTTTTCACACAGAGGGTGGTATGTGTATGGAATGAGCTGCCAGAGGAAGTGATGGAGGCTGGTACAATTACAACATTTAAAAGGCATCTGGATGGGTATATGAATAGGAAGGGTTTAGAGGGATATGGGCCAAGTGGTGGAATATGGGACTAGATTAATTTAGGATATCTATGACTCTCCTTATATCTAATACTCTCCACTCCAGGCTGCATCCTAATAAAGGAGGAGAAAGTGAGGACTGCATATGCTGGAGACCAGAGTTGAAAAATGTGGTGCTGGAAAAACACAGCAGGCCAGGCAGTATCCGAGGAGCAGGAGAATCGACGTTTCGGGCATAAGCCCTTCTTCAGGAGCAGGAGAATCGACGTTTCGGGCATAAGCCCTTCTTCAGCAGCTGTGTTTTTCCAGCACCACATTTTTCAACTCTCAGCATCCTAATAAATCCAAAGTTTCCACATGCTTCATAAAGTATGGCACCAGAACTGTATACAGGACATCAAATGTGGTCTGACCAAAGTTTTATACAGCTGCAACGTGACTTACCAACTTTGACAAGCATGTCATATGCCTTCTTTAGCAACGTATCCACTTTCAGAGATCTTGCACCCCAAGATCCCTCTGCGCATCAATGTTCCTAAGGGTCCTGCGATTTCCTGTGCTATCCATTAATGGGAATAGTTTCCGTTTGTCTTGCGCAGCAAATTAAAACGTGGCGGTGTTAAGATGGAGTCCTGCTTGCCTGCCCAAAGCCCTGTGTCAATGTGGGCCATGCACTGATTTACTATACTGCCACTGGGTTACCATCAGGTTTTTTGCTGCTGTGAGTGATCTGACCTTGTTTCTTTACCAGAACCTCCTGCTTTATCAGCCCTCCTCCACTGTGTCCAGAACCCTCACAATTTTAAGCATCTTGAACCAATCATTTCTCCAAGGAGGACAACCCTAGCTTTCTCCACACAACTAAGTCTTTTGTACTCAGAGACCTTCTTGTAGTAGTTTTAGGCCCAGTATCTAAGGAAGGTTGGGATGGTGTTGAAGGGGGTTCAGAGGAGATTTACAAGAATACTCCTGAGGATGAACAGTTTGTCAAATGAGGAGTGGTTGAGGACTCTGGGTCTATACTCGATGGAGTTGAGAAGGATGAGGGGGGGATCTCATTGAAATTTACAGAATACTGAGAGGCCTGGATAGAGTGGATGTGGAGAAGATGTTGCCACCAGTAGGAGAAACTAGGAGCCAAGGGCGCATCCTCAGAGTGAAGGGACAGTCCTTTAGAACTGAGATGAGGAGGAGTTTCTTCTGCCCAAGGGTGGTGAGTTTGTGGAACTCATTGCCACTGAGGGCTGTGGAGGTCAAGTCATTGAGTGTATTTAAGACAGAGAGGGATAGGCTCTTGATTATAAAGGGATCAAGGATTATGGGGAGAAGGCAGGAGAATAGGGTTGGGAAACATATCAGCCATGAGCGAATGATGCAGCAGACTCAATGAGCCGAATGGCCTCATTCTTCTCCTACACCTTCTGGTCTTCAAAGAACAAAGACAATTTACAGGCTAGGAACAGGCCATTCAGCCCTCCAAGCTTGTGCCAATCCAAAACCAAAAGAGAAAATGCTGGAAAATCTCAGCAGGTCTGGCGGCATCTCTAAGGAGAGAAAAGAGCTGATGTTTCGAGTCTAACTGACCCTTTTGTCAAAGCTTTCATTATTGAATCCCTCACCCTGGGAAAAAGTTTATCTCTATCCACCCTGTCTATACCCTTCATGATTCTGTAAACCACAATAAGTACCCCCTCAATCTTTTTTTTATAATGAAAATAATCCTAACCTACTCAACCTCTCTTCATAGCTAGCTCCTTCCATACCAGGCAGCATCCTCGTATACCTTCTCTGCACCCTCTACAAAGCATCCACATAGAACATAGAACATAGAACAATACAGCACAGAACAGGCCCTTCGGCCCACGATGTTGTGCCGAACTTCTAACCTAGATTAAGCACCCATCCATGTCCCTATCCAAATGCCGCTTAAAGGTCACCAATGATTCTGACTCTACCACTCCCACGGGCAGCGCATTCCATGCCCCCACTACTCTCTGGGTAAAGAACCCACCCCTGACATCTCCCCTATACCTTCCACCCTTCACTTTAAATTTATGTCCCCTTGTAACACTCTGTTGTACCCGGGGGAAAAGTTTCTGATTGTCTACTCTATCTATTCCTCTGATCATCTTATAAACCCCTATCAAGTCACCCCTCATCCTTTACCGTTCCAACGAGAAAAGGCCGAGAACTCTCAACCTATCCTCGTACGACCTACTCTCCATTCCAGGCAACATCCTGGTAAATCTTCTCTGCACCCTCTCCAAAGCTTCCACATCTTTCCTAAAGTGAGGTGACCAGAACTGCACACAGTACTCCAACTGTGGCCTAACCAAAGTCCTGTACAGCTGCAACATCACTTCACAAGTCTTGAATTCAATCCCTCTGCTAATGAACGATAATACTCCATAGGCCTTCTTACAAACTCTATCCACCTGAGTGGCAACCTTCAAAGATCTATGTACATAGACCCCAAGATCCCTCTGTTCCTCCACCTGACTAAGAACCCTACCATTAACCCTGTATTCCGCATTCTTATTTGTTCTTCCAAAATGGACAACCTCACACTTGGCAGGGTTGAACTCCATCTGCCACTCCTCAGCCCAGCTCTGCATCATATCTAAGTCCCTCTGCAGCCGACAACAGCCCTCCTCACTGTCCACAACTCCACCTATCTTCGTATCATCTGCAAATTTACTGACCCACCCTTCGACTCCCTCATCTAAGTCATTAATAAAAATTACAAACAGCAGAGGACCCAGAACTGAACCCTGCGGAACTCCACTTGTAACTGGGCTCCAGGCTGAATATTTACCATCTACCACCACTCTCTGCCTTCGACCGGTTAGCCAGTTTTCTATCCAATTGGCCAAATTTCCCTCTATCCCATGCCTCCTGACTTTCCGCATAAGCCTACCATGGGGAACCTTATCAAATGCCTTACTAAAATCCATGTACACTACATCCACTGCTCTACCCTCATCCACATGCTTGGTCACCTCCTCGAAGAATTCAATAAGACTTGTAAGGCAAGACCTACCCTTCACAAATCCGTGCTGGCTGTCCCTAATCAAGCAGTGTCTTTCCAGATACTCGTAAATCCTATCCCTCAGTACCCTTTCCATTACTTTGCCTACCACAGAAGTAAGACTAACTGGCCTGTAATTCCCGGGGTTATCCCTATTCCCTTTTTTGAACAGGGGCACAACATTCGCTACTCTCCAGTCCCCTGGTACCACCCCCGTTGCCAGTGAAGACGAGAAGATCATTGCCAACGGTACTGCAATTTCCTCTCTTGCTTCCCACATAATCCTAGGATATATCCCGTCAGGCCCGGGGGACTTGTCTATCCTCAAGTTGTTCAAAATGTCCAACACATCTTCCTTCCTAACAGGTATCTCTTCTAGCTTAACAGTCCGTTTCACACTCTCCTCTTCAACACTACGGTCCCTCTCGTTCGTAAATACTGAAGAGAAGTACTTGTTCAAGACCTCTCCTATCTCTTCCGACTCAATACACAGTCTCCCACTACTGTCCTTGATCGGACCTACCCTCGTTCTCGTCATTCTCAGGTTTCTCACATACGCATAAAATGCCTTGGGGTTATCCTTGATCCTATCCGCCAAGGATTTTTCATGCCCTCTCTTAGCTCTCCTAATCCCTTTCTTCAGGTCCCATCTGGCTATCCTGTATCCCTCCACTGCTCTGTCTGAACCCTGTTTCCTCAACCTTATGTAAGCCTCCTTCTTCCTCTTTACTAGACATTCAACCTCCCTCGTCAACCAAGGCTCCCTCACACGACCATTTCTTTCCTGCCTGATAGGTACATACATATCAAGGACACGTCGTATCTGCTCCTTGAAAAAGTTCCACATTTCCACCACATCCTTCCCTGACAGCCTATGCTCCCAACGTATGCTCCTCAAATCCTGTCTTACAGCATCGTAATTTCCCTTCCCCCAATTATAAAATCTACCTTGTTGTGCGCACCTATCTCTCTCCATAACCAAGGTGAAAGTCACAGAATTGTGGTCACCATCACCAAAATGTTCACTCACTAACAAGCCCACCACTTGTCCCGGTTCATTACCGAGTACCAAATCCAATATGGCCTCCCCTCTGGTTGGACACTCTACATACTGCGTTAGAAAAGCTTCCTGGACACACTGCACAAACACCGCCCCATCCAATCTACTTCCCTTTTTTGAACAGGGGCACAACATTCGCTACTCTCCAGTCCCCTGGTACCACCCCCGTTGCCAGTGAAGACGAGAACATCCTTTTGATAATGTGGAGACTAGAACTGTACACAGTATTCTAAATGCAGCTGCACCAAAGTCTTGTACAATTTTAATTTGACTTGCCAGCTCTTATAGTCAATTCCCCATCCGATGAAGGCAAGCATACCATGTGCCTTCTTGATCACTCGATCCACCTGTGCAGCAACCTTCAGGGTACAATGGACCTGAACTCCCAGATCTCTCTGCCCATCAACTTTTCCCAAGGCTGTTCTGTTTACTGTATAGTTTGCTCTATAATTAGACCTCCCAAAATGCATCACCTCACATATGCCTGGATTGAAATCCATCTGCCACTTCTCTGCCCAACTCTCCAGTCTATCTATATTCTCGTGTCTTCTTTGACAGTTCCCTATGCTTTCTGATACTCCAAAAATCTTTGTGTCATCTGCAAGCTTACTGATCAGAACACCAATGCCCTTTCCAGACCATTTATGTATATCACTGATCCCAGCACTGGCCCCTGTGGAACACCACTGGTCACCTTTCTCCATTTTGAGAAACTCCCTTCTACTCCTACCCTCTGTCTCCTGTTACACAACCAGTTCTTTATCCACCTAGCTAGAACACCCTGCACACCGTGTGACTCCACTTTCTCTATTAGTTTACCATGGGGAACCTTATCAAATGCCTTACTAAAGTCCATGTATATGACATCTACAGCCCTTTCTTCATCTACCAACTTGGTCACTTCCTCAAAAGAACTCTATTAAGTTAGTAAGGCATGATCTCCCCTGCTCAAAACAATGTTGCCTATCAGTGATAAGCCCATTCCCTTCCAAATATAAATAGAGCCTATCCCTCAGGACCTTCTTCAGCAACTTTCCCATCACTGACGTCTGTAGTTACCCGGAATATCCCTACTACCCTTCTTGAACAGGGGGACAACATTAGCAACCCTCCAGTCCTCCGGCACTTCACCTGTGTTTAAGGATGCCACAAAGATATCTGTCAAAGCCCCAGCTATTTCCTCCTTCACCTTCCTCGGCAACCTGGGATAGATCCCATCTGGGGTATAGGTTTGCTCGCTGAGCTGTAGGTTTGATATCCAGACGTTTCATTACCTGGCTAGGTAACATCATCAGTGGCAACCTCCAAGTGAAGGGAAGCTGTTGTCTCCTGCATTCTATTATATCTTTCTCCTTCGTGGGGTTCGTGGGGTTTGTGGTGATGTCATTTCCTGTTCGTTTTCTGAGGGGTTGATAGATGGTATCTAGATCTATGTGTTTGTTTGTGGCGTTGTGGTTGGAGTGCCAGGCCTCTAGGAATTCTCTGGCATGTCTTTGCTTAGCCTGTCCCAGGATAGATGTGTTGTCCCAGTCGAAATGGTGTTTTTTTTCATCCGTGTGTAGGGCTATGAGGGAGAGAGGGTTGTGTCTTTTTGTGGCTAGCTGGTGTTCGTGTATCCTGGTGGCTAACGTTCTTCCTGTTTGTCCTACGTAGTGTTTCTGGCAGTCCTTGCATGGAATTTTGTGGATGACGTTGGTTTTGTCCATGGGTTGTACTGGGTCTTTTAAGTTTGTTAGTTTTTGTTTGTGAGTGTTGGTGGGTTTGTGTGCTACTAGGATTCCAAGGGGTCTTAATAGTCTGGCTGTCATTTCTGAGACTTCTTTGATGTATGGTAAGGTGGTTAGGGTTTCTTGCTGTGTTAGGTCTGCTTGTCGTGGTTTGTTCTTGAGGAATCTGTGGACTGTATTTTTTGAGTATCCGTTCTTCTTGAATACGTTGTATAGGTGGTTCTCCTCTGTTTTCCAAAGTTCGTCTGTGGTGGTTCGTTGGAATAGTGTTCTGATACAGCTTCGTTTGTGTCTGTTGGGATGGTTGCAGGTGTGTTTGTCGGTTTTCTGTATCCGCAGGTTTGTAGTTCTCCTTTATCCTTTCTTTCGATTGTGACATCCAGGAATGTGAGTTTGTTGTCGTTTTCTTCCTCCTTGGTGAACTTTATGCCTGTGAGGGTGTTGTTGATGATGTTAAATGTCTCTTCTATCTTGTTTCATTTTGTGATGACAAAGGTGTCATCTACGTAGCGGACCCAGATCCTGGTCCTGGGGATTTGTCCACCTTAATATTCTTTAGCCTACCCAACACATCTTCCCTCCTTATGTCAACGTGATCCAGAGTAAATGTCTATCTCTGATCTCAACATTCATCATGTCCCTCTCCTCAGTGAACACTGATGCAAAGTAATCATTGAGAATCTCACCCATTTTCTCAGTTTTGACACACAGCCTTCCTTCCTTATCCTTTAGTGGACCAACCCTTTCTCTAGTTACCCTCTTGCTTGTTATGTATGAATAAAAGGCCTTGCGATTCTCCTTAATTCTGCTCACTGATGTTATTTCATGACCCCCCTTAGCCCGCTTAATTCCTCATTTAAGACTGGTCCTACTTTCCCAATATTCCTCCAGGGCCCATTCTGTTCTAAGTGTCTGGACCTTATCTACGCTTCCCTTTTCCTCTTGGCTAGTTGCACAATTTGTCCTGTCATCCACAGTTCACGAATCTTGTCTTTCCTATCCCTTGTTTTCAATCCTATCCTATCCTTTCCTATCCTGGACTATCTCCAACCTATTTTTGAAAGCCTCCCACATCTCAAATGTGGGACTTCCCTTCAAATAGCTGCCCCCAATCCAGCTCCTGGCTGCCAAATTTTGATATAATTGGCCTTTGGCCCAGCTCCGTACTCTTCCCTGAGGACCACTGTCATCTTCGGTGGATTGTTTTGTGCATCTTTTCTAAAGTTGCGTGAAGGAATTCCTGTTCCTTCTTGATTGTTAACATGTAATCTTGCTCAGGCTAATTGTGTCAGACTTCCCCCTCAGAATCGAGAAAGGTTTGATCAAATTGCGTTCACCTCTCCCACCTTCCCCAACACACAGCACCAGGCTGTGCTAGCCTCTGCCTTTCACAAAATGAGACAGTGCAGTTCGCTTCTTGTGTTCTGCCAGTGGGCCTCATTCAGCACAATGAGAAAATAGCTCCAAGATTATTCCAGTCCATCCCCTTGCTCTGATGGCAGAGAAAAGAATCGCACTACCTTCACTCACCATCAGGGGGAGCCAAAAGACAAGATTTTAAAAATCCAAGGAATGCAGGAATTACTCAATGAGAGCTGATGAAGATCTTTTTGGTTCATTTGCTAATTTCCTGATAGTCACGCGATATGAAATGAGGAAAACCACACTGGAGCAGGGCTTTGTAAACCATGGCTCCAAGTTCATCTCATCCATCCCAAGTACTGGATTAGTGGTGCTGGAAGAGCACAGCAGTTCAGGCAGCATCCAAGGAGCAGCGAAATCGACGTTTCGGGCAAAAGCCCTTCAGGCTTTTGCCCAAAACGTCGATTTCGCTGCTCCTTGGATGCTGCCTGAACTGCTGTGCTCTTCCAGCACCACTAATCCAGTATTTAGTTTCTAGCATCTGCAGTTATTGTTTTTACCTCATCTATCCCAAGCCCTGCTACACTAAGCCCATTACATCTCAAACTCATTCACAGAACCAAGTAACAATCACACACCAGATAATCAAACAATCAAGAATTTAACCATCACCCCTTAATATTGCCATTGCTGAACACCCCACGTCCCTCATTCTGGGAGTTACCAATGATCAGAAGCTGAACTAGATTCACCACTTAAACGCAGTGGCTGCAAGAGCAGTTCCGAGGCTGGGAATACTGCAGCCAGTAGCTCACCTCCTGACTCCCTGAAGTCTGTCCACCATCTACAAGGCACAGGCCAGGAGTCTGATGGAATACTCCGCACTTGCCTGGATGGGTGCAGCACTAGAGCCTTACAGAAGTTTAGAAAGTAATGAAGGGTATAGATAGAGTTAATGGTAGTTGTGTTTTCTCTGGGATGGGGGATTTCAAAACCAGGAGGTTTTTAAGGTGAGAGGAGAGAAATTTTAAAAAGACATGAGGGGCAAATCTTTTACACAGAGGGTGGTTTATGTGTGGAATGAACTTCCAGAGGAAATGGTGGATGTGGGTACAATTATGTTTAAAAGACATTTGAGTAAGCACATGAGTAGAAAAGGTTTGAAGGGACAATCAAGCAATCAAGAATTTAACCATGACCCCTTAATATTGCCATTGCTGGACGCCCCACGTCCCACATTCTGGGAGTTACCAATGATCAGAAACTCAACTGGATTGGGCTTGCTACTGAGTTGGGCTAGTTTAGTTTGGGATCATGGTCTTCATGGACTGCAGGTTCTGTTCCTGTGTTGTATGATTCTATGACTCTATGACAATCCAGGACAAAGCTTGATTGTCACCCCATCCAACACATTCAGCCTTCACTCTCTTCACCTCTGATACAATGTGAATACCACCGATAAGGTGCACTGTACTAACTTACCATAGGTTCCTACGAAAGCACCTTCCAAAACCACGACCACTATCATCTAGTGGGACAAGGGCAGCAGATCCATGGGAACACCACCATCGTGAAGTTCCCCTCCAAGCCATTCACCATCCTGACTTGGAAATATATCGCCCTTCCTTCACTGTCACTGGGTCAAAATCCTGGAATTCCATCCCTAAGGGCATTGTGCGTCAACCCACAGCAGGTGGACTGCAGCGATTCAAGATGGCAGCTCACCCCCCACATGCACCAGGGTAACGTGGGATGGACCAGCAACACCCACATCCCTTGAATGAAATTTTGTCAAAAAATGGTGAGGGCCCAAAATGGCCACATCCGATCGCATCTGTAATGGACCTCCGAAAGAATCATTCTCTTGCTGACATTCCCCCCCTACTTCTCCTGAATCCCCTGTGCATTCCTCCTCCTCAGATAATCACAATTGGAATTTGGAAATGTGGAAACATGTGCAGTAAGCATGGAAGCCACTCCGGCAAAAAATAAGCCAGCAGCTTCATGCCACCTTGCAGCAAATTAAAAACAGGATTGAATTCTACTTTCTGGGCCACAGTCACAGATACCTCACTTTGCAATCCCAAATTGTGGAGAACGATTGTTGTGTCTTGTACCCTGCCAGTGGGAAGTTAATTGCTGAGCGACTGGAAGGTTATATTTTTTATTCCTTGGAAGTGAGAAGCGCAGAGATGTGCAGGATTGGCCATGCTAAATTGCTCATAATGTCCAAGGATGTGCTGGCTAGCTGGGTTAGCCATGGGAAATGTAGGGTTACAGGGATAGGATAGGGTGCGGGTCTGGGTGGGATGCACTTTGGAAGATCAGTGTGGACTTGATGGGCTGAATGGCCTGCTTCCAACAATGTAGGAACTCTAGGATTCTGGGGGTTATTATGATATTGAATGCATTCCATACCGAGAATGGTTGAATTCGATTTCAGTAGCAATACTCAAAAGGAATTGGAGAAATACATAATTGAGGAAAGAGCAAGGAGAGTAGAATTGCTCTGGTAGCTCATTCAGCACGTCATGAGGGGCAGAATGGCCTTACCGTGCTGTATAATTCTGTAACAATTTTTAAGAATAATTTATTTGTAAGAGGAAAAGGTTTTTCCAGTGCCCAAACACTGGTGTGTTTGTTATTCCAGTGCCCAACCACTGGCGTTGTTGTTATTACAGTGCCCAATCACTGGTGTGTTTGTTATTCCAGTGCCCAATCACTGGCGTTGTTGTTATTACAGTGCCCAATCACTGGTGTGTTTGTTATTACAGTGCCCAACCACTGGCATTGTTGTTATTACAGTGCCCAATCACTGGCGTTGTTGTTATTCCAGTGCCCAATCACAGGTGTGTTTGATATTACTGTGCCCAATCACTGGTGTTGTTGTTATTACAGTGCCCAATCACTGGTGTGTTTGTTATTACAGTGTCCAATCACTGGCGTTGTTGTTATTACAGTGCCCAATCACAGGTGTGTTTGTTATTACAGTGCCCAATCACTGGTGTTGTTGTTATTACAGTGCCCAATCACAGGTGTGTTTGTTATTACAGTGCCCAATCACTGGCGTTGTTGTTATTACAGTGCCCAATCACAGGTGTGTTTGTTATTACAGTGCCCAATCACTGGTGTGTTTGTTATTACAGTGCCCAATCACTGGTGTTGTTGTTATTACAGTGCCCAATCACAGGTGTGTTTGTTATTACAGTGCCCAATCACTGGTATGTTTGTTATTACAGTGCCCAATCACTGGCGTTGTTGTTATTACAGTGCCCAATCACAGGTGTGTTTGTTATTACAGTGCCCAATCACAGGTGTGTTTGTTATTACAGTGCCCAATCACTGGTGTGTTTGTTATTCCAGGCTCCTTTGAACATGAAAGCTGTTCTCCAGTCTGGCTGGCTCCTCACTGTAGCATTTGGAAATGTCGTGGTGATTATTGTGGCCAAAGCTGCTTACATGGAACAGGTATGTGCTTCTATCATTCTGCCATTCCCTGCACTGTGACCCTAACAGCGCAGTCCGTCTCCTGGACAGAATATGGGCAAAACTGTCCTGTGTGTCAGCACCAAAACTGGCTGACCCCAAATTGGCAGCTCGCGGATTAGAAAATTCCTTCAAGAAAGACTCGAATGTCATAAACAGTGAAAATTGGAAAATCATGATCATGTTTCATAGCTATTGTACACTTGTGCTGGGTATGCCTGTGTATTGTGATGATGAGTCAGCAGTCTCTTGTTAAAAATGTGAGTGAGTAGTGTCTGCATGTTAGTTGTGGCAGTGACTTAGATGTTAGATGACACCGATGTACTCTCTTAGAGAGAGAGAGATGAGATGGAGTGATTCAGCCTGACGGCCACCATACCTCAGGTGAGGGGATAGGTTGGGAAGGGGAGCACTTCATGCTAACGGCAGCTGGTGCAGGAACTGAACCCACACTGTGGGTATCACTCTACATTACTAATCAGCATCCAGCCAACTGAGATTACTGACCCTTAACTGTGACTGAGCTGCATCCGTGTGGTGGGTTATATCTGTGTATTAGCTGTGCCTGTGTGTTAGCTGTGCCTGTGTGTTAGCTGTGTCTGTGTGATAGCTGTGTCTGTGTGTTAGCTGGGTCTGTGTGTTAGCTGTGTCTGTGTGTTAGCTGGGTCTGTGTGTTAGCTGTGTCTGTGTGATAGCTGTGTCTGTGTGTTAGCTGGGTCTGTGTGTTAGCTGTGTCTGTGTGATAGCTGTGTCTGTGTATTAGCTGGGTCTGTGTGTTAGCTGTGTCTGTGTGTTAGCTGTGTCTGTGTGATAGCTGTGTCTGTGTGTTAGCTGGGTCTGTGTGTTAGCTGGGTCTGTGTGTTAGCTGTGTCTGTGTGATAGCTGTGTCTGTGTGTTAGCTGGGTCTGTGTGTTAGCTGTGTCTGTGTGATAGCTGTGTCTGTGTATTAGCTGGGTCTGTGGGTTAGCTGTGTCTGTGTGTTAGCTGTGTCTGTGTGATAGCTGTGTCTGTGTGTTAGCTGGGTCTGTGTGTTAGCTGTGTCTGTGTGTTAGCTGGGTCTGTGTGTTAGCTGTGTCTGTGTGATAGCTGTGTCTGTGTGTTAGCTGGGTCTGTGTGTTAGCTGTGTCTGTGTGATAGCTGTGTCTGTGTGTTAGCTGGGTCTGTGTATAAGCTGTGTCTGTGTGTTAGCTGGGTCTGTGTGTTAGCTGTGTCTGTGTGATAGCTGTGTCTGTGTATTAGCTGGGTCTGTGTGTTAGCTGTGTCTGTGTGTTAGCTGTGTCTGTGTGATAGCTGTGTCTGTGTGTTAGCTGGGTCTGTGTGTTAGCTGTGTCTGTGTGTTAGCTGGGTCTGTGTGTTAGCTGTGTCTGTGTGATAGCTGTGTCTGTGTGTTAGCTGGGTCTGTGTGTTAGCTGTGTCTGTGTGATAGCTGTGTCTGTGTGTTAGCTGGGTCTGTGTGTTAGCTGTGTCTGTGTGATAGCTGTGTCTGTGATAGCTGTGTCTGTCTATTCGCTAGGTCTGTGTGTTAGCTGGGTCTCTGTGTTAGCTGTGTCTGTGTATTAGCTGGGTCTGTGTGTTTGCTGTGTCTGTGCATTAGCTGGGTCTGTGTGTTTGCTGTAGCTGTGTATTAGCTGTGTCTCTCTATTATCTGCATCTGAGTGTTAGCTGTGCCTGTGTTTCAGCTGTGTCTATGTGTTAGCTGTGCCTGTATATTAGCTGTGTCTGTGTGTTAGCTGTGTCTGTGTATTAGCTGTGTCTGTGTGTTCACTGTGTCTGTGTGTTAGCTGTGCCAATATATTAGCTGTGTCGGTGTGTTAGCTGTGCCTGTGTGTTAGCTTTGTCTCTGTATTAGCTGGGTCTGTGTATTAGCTGTGTCTGTGTGTTCGCTGTGTCTGTGTGTTAGCTGTGCCTGTATATTAGCTGTGTTGGTGTGTTACCTGTGCCTGTGTGTTAGCTTTGTCTCTGTATTAGCTGTGTCTGTGTATTAGTTGTGTCTGTGTGTTAGCTGTGTCTGTGTGTTACCTGTGTGAGTATATTAGCTGTGTCTGTGTATTAGCTGAGTCTGTGTGTTAGCTGTATCTGTGTGATATCTGTGTCTGAGTATTAGCTGTGCCTGTGTATTAGCTGTGCATGTGTGTTCGCTGTATCTCTGTATTAGCTGGGTCTGTGTATTAGTTGCGTCGGTGTGTTTGCTGTATCTATATGATATCTGTGTATTGGCTGTTTCTGTATATGAGCTGTGTCTGTGTATTAGTTGTGTCTGTGTATTAGCTGTGCCCATGTGTTAGCTGTGTCTGTGTGATAGCTGTGATTCTCTGTGTTAGCTGTGTCTGTTTGTTACCTGTGTGAGTATGTTAGCTGTGTCTGTGTATTAGCTGTGTCTGTGTGTTAGCTATGTCTGTGTACTAGCTGTGTCTGTGTGTTAGCTGTGTCTGTGTGTTAGCTATGTCTGTGTACTAGCTGTGTCTGTGTGTTAGTTGTGTCTGTGTGTTAGCTGTGTCTGTGTGTTAGCTGTTTTTCTGTACAGGCTGGGTCTGTGTATTAGTTGTGTTTATGTGTTTGCTGTTTCGGTATGATATCTGTGTATTGGCTGTGTCTGTGTATTAGCTGTGTCAGTGTATTAGCAGTATCTCTGTGATAGCTGTGTCTGTGTGTTAGCTGTGTCTGTGTGATAGCTGTCTCAGTGTATTAGCTGTGTCAGTGTATTAGCTGTGCCTGTGTGATTGTTGCATCTGTGTATTAGATGTGTCTGTGTGATCGCTGTGTCTGTGTGTCAGCTGTGCCTGTGTATTAGCTGTGGCTGTGTACAAGTTGTGTCTGTGTATTAGCTGTGTCTGTGTGATAGCTGAAACTGTATGTAAGCTGTGTCTGTGTGTTAGCTGTGCCTATGTATTAGCTGTGTCTGTGTATTAGCTCTGTCTGTGTGATAGTTGTGTCTATGTGATAGCTGTGTCTGTGTACTAGCTGTGTCTGTGTATTAGCTGTGTCTGTGTGATAGCTGTGTCTGTGTGATAGTTGTGTCTGTGTGATAGCTGTGCCTGTGTTTTAGCTGTGTCTGTGTGATAGCTGTGTCTGTGTATTAGCTGTATCTGTGTATTAGCTGTGTCTTTGTATTAGCTGTGTCTGTGTATTAGCTGTGTCTGTGTGATAGCTGTGTCTGTCTAATAGCTCAATCTGTGAGATAGTTGTGTCTCTGTGATAGCTGTGTCTGCGTGTTATCTGTGTTTGTGTATTAGCTATGTCTGTGTATTAGCTGTGTCTGTGTATTAGCTGTGTCTGTGTGATAGCTGTGTCTGTGTGTAAGCTGTGTCTGTGTATTAGCTGTATCTGTGTATTAGCTGTGTTGTGTATTACCTGTGCATGTGTGTTAGCTGTGCCTGTGTATTAGCTGTGTATGTGTGATAGCTGTGTCTGTGTGATAGTTGTGTCTGTGTGATAGCTGTGTCTGTGTATTAGCTGTGTCTGTGTATTAGCTGTGTCTGTGTGATAGCTGTGTCTGTGTGATAGTTGTGTCTGTGTGATAGCTGTGCCTGTGTATTAGCTGTGTCTGTGTGATAGCTGTGTCTGTGTATTAGCTGTATCTGTGTATTAGCTGTGACTGTGTACTAGTTGTGTCTGTGTATTAACTGTGTTGTGTGTTAGCTGTGCCTGTGTATTAGCTATGTCTGTGTATTAGCTCTGTCTGTGTGATAGTTGTGTCTGTGTATTAGCTGTGTCTGTCTAATAGCTCTATCTGTGAGAAAGTTGTGTCTCTGTGATAGCTGTGTCTGCGTGTTATCTGTGTTTGTGTATTAACTGTGTCTGTGTATTAGCTGTGTCTGTGTGATAGCTGTGTCTGTGTGCAAGCTGTGTCTGTGTATTAGCTGTATCTGTGTATTAGCTGTGTTGTGTATTACCTATGCATGTGTGTTAGCTGTGCCTATGTATTAGCTGTGTATGTGTATTAGCTCTGTCTGTGTGATAGTTGTGTCTGTGTGATAGCTGTGTCTGTGTACTAGCTGTGTCTGTGTATTAAATGTGTTGTGTATTAGCTGTGTCTATGTGATAGCTGTGTCTGTGTATTAGCTGTATCTGTGTATTAGCTGTGTTGTGTATTACCTATGCATGTGTGTTAGCTGTGCCTATGTATTAGCTGTGTATGTGTATTAGCTCTGTCTGTGTGATAGTTGTGTCTGTGTGATAGCTGTGTCTGTGTACTAGCTGTGTCTGTGTATTAAATGTGTTGTGTATTAGCTGTGTCTATGTGATAGCTGTGTCTGTGTATTAGCTGTATCTGTGTATTAGCTGTGTTGTGTATTACCTATGCATGTGTGTTAGCTGTGCCTATGTATTAGCTGTGTATGTGTATTAGCTCTGTCTGTGTGATAGTTGTGTCTGTGTGATAGCTGTGTCTGTGTACTAGCTGTGTCTGTGTATTAACTGTGTTGTGTATTAGCTGTGCGTGTGTGTTAGCTGTGCCTGTGTATTAGCTCTGTCTGTGTGATAGTTGTGTCTGTGTATTAGCTGTGTCTGTGTGATAGCTGTGTCTGTGTATTACCTGTGTCTGTGTATTAGCTGTGTCTATGTGATAGCTGTGTCTGGGTATTAGATGTGTCTGTGTATTAGCTGTGTCTGTGTATTAGCTGTGTCTGTGTGATAGCTATGTCTGTGTTTTAGCTGTGTCTGTGTTTTAGCTGTGTCTGTGTATAAGCTGTGTCTGTGTGACAGTTGTGTCTGTGTATTAGCTGTGTCTGTGTATTAGCTGTGTCTGTGTATTAGCTGTGTGAGTGTGTTAGCTGTGTCTGTGTATTAGCAGTGTCTGTGTGTTAGCAGTGTCTCTGTGTTAGCTGTGTCTCTCTACTGGCTGGGTCTGTGTCTTAGTTGTCTCTGTGTGTTTGCTGTATCGGTATGATATCTGTGTATTGGCTGTGTCTGTGTGATAGCTGTGTCTGTGTGATAGCTGTGTCTATGTATTAGCTGTGTCTGTGTTTTAGCCGTGTCTTTGTTTTAGCTGTGTCTGTGTTTTAGCTGTGTCTGTGTATTAGCTGTGTGAGTATGTTAGCTGTGTCTGTGTATTAGCAGTGTCTGTGTGTTAGCAGTGTCTCTGTGTTAGCTGTGTCTCTCTACTGGCTGGGTCTGTGTCTTAGTTGTCTCTGTGTGTTTGCTGTATCGGTATGATATCTGTGTATTGGCTGTGTCTGTGTGATAGCTGTGTCTGTGTGATAGCTGTGTCTGTGTATTAGCTGTGTCTGTGTATTAGCTGTGTGAGTATGTTAGCTGTGTCTGTGTATTAGCAGTGTCTGTGTGTTAGCAGTGTCTCTCTACTGGCTGGGTCTGTGTCTTAGTTGTCTCTGTGTGTTTGCTGTATCGGTATGATATCTGTGTATTGGCTGTGTCTGTGTGATAGCTGTGTCTGTGTGATAGCTGTGTCTATGTAATAGCTGTGTCTGTGTGATATCTATGTCTGTGTATTAGCTGTGTCTGTGTATTAGCTGCGTCTGTGTAATAGCTGTGTCTGTGTGATAGCTGTGTCTGTGTATTAGCTGTGTCTGTGTGATATCTATGTCTGTGTATTACCTGTGTCTGTGTATTAGTTGTGTCTGTGTATTCACTGTATCTTTGTAATAACAGTGTCTGTTTGTTTGCTGTGTCTGTGTATTAGCTTTGCCTGTGTGTTAGCTGTGTCTGTGTATTAACTGTGCCTATGTATTAGTTGTGGCCGTGTGATAGTTGTGTCTGTGTGATAGCTGTGTCTGTTGTTAGCTGTGTCTATGTATTAGCTGTGTCTGTGTATTAGCTGTGTCTTTGTATTAGCTGCGTGTGTGTATTAGCTTTGCCTGTGTATTAACTGTGTCTGTATATTAGCTGTGTCTGTGTGATAGCTGTGTCTGTCTAATAGCTCTATCTGTGAGATAGTTGTGTCTCTGTGATAGCTGTGTCTGCGTGTTATCTGTGTTTGTGTATTACCTGTGTCTGTGTATTAGTTGTGTCTGTGTATTCACTGTATCTTTGTGATAACAGTGTCTGTTTGTTTGCTGTGTCTGTGTATTAGCTGTGCCTGTGTGTTAGCTGTGTCTGTGTATTAACTGTGCCTATGTATTAGTTGTGGCCGTGTGATAGTTGTGTCTGTGTGATAGCTGTGTCTGTTGTTAGCTGTGTCTATGTATTAGCTGTGCCTGTGTATTAGCTGTGTCTGTGTATTAACTGTGGCTGTGTGTTAGTTGTGTCTGTGTGATAGCTGTGTCTGTTGTTAGCTGTGTCTGTGTATTAGCTGTGTCTGTGTATTAGCTGTGTCTGTGTGATACCTGTGTCGGTGTATTAGCTGTGTCTGTGTATTAGTGCTGTCTGTGTGATAGCTGTATTTGTGTATTAGCTGTGTCTGTGTGATAGCTGTGTCTGTGTATTAGCTTTGCCTGTGTGTTAGCTGTGTCTGTGTATTAGCTGTGTCTGTTGTTAGCTGTGTCTGTGTATTAGCTGTGTCTGTGTATAAACTGTGCATGTGTGATAGTTGTGTCTGTGTGATAACTGTGTCTGTGTTTTAGCTGTGTCTATGTATTAGCTGTGTCTGTGTTATAACTATGCTTGTGTGTTAGCTGTGTCTGTATGTTAGCTGTGGCTGTGTATTAGCTGTGTCTGTGTATTTGCTATGTCTGTGTGATAGCTGTGGCTGTGTATAAGCTGTGTCTGTGTGTTAGCAGTGTCTGTGTGATAGCTGTGTCTATGTATTAGCTGTGTCTGTGTTTTAGCCGTGTCTTTGTTTTAGCTGTGTCTGTGTTTTAGCTGTGTCTGTGTATTAGCTGTGTGAGTATGTTAGCTGTGTCTGTGTATTAGCAGTGTCTGTGTGTTAGCAGTGTCTCTGTGTTAGCTGTGTCTCTCTACTGGCTGGGTCTGTGTCTTAGTTGTCTCTGTGTGTTTGCTGTATCGGTATGATATCTGTGTATTGGCTGTGTCTGTGTGATAGCTGTGTCTGTGTGATAGCTGTGTCTGTGTATTAGCTGTGTCTGTGTATTAGCTGTGTGAGTATGTTAGCTGTGTCTGTGTATTAGCAGTGTCTGTGTGTTAGCAGTGTCTCTCTACTGGCTGGGTCTGTGTCTTAGTTGTCTCTGTGTGTTTGCTGTATCGGTATGATATCTGTGTATTGGCTGTGTCTGTGTGATAGCTGTGTCTGTGTGATAGCTGTGTCTATGTATTAGCTGTGTCTGTGTTTTAGCCGTGTCTTTGTTTTAGCTGTGTCTGTGTTTTAGCTGTGTCTGTGTATTAGCTGTGTGAGTATGTTAGCTGTGTCTGTGTATTAGCAGTGTCTGTGTGTTAGCAGTGTCTCTGTGTTAGCTGTGTCTCTCTACTGGCTGGGTCTGTGTCTTAGTTGTCTCTGTGTGTTTGCTGTATCGGTATGATATCTGTGTATTGGCTGTGTCTGTGTGATAGCTGTGTCTGTGTGATAGCTGTGTCTGTGTATTAGCTGTGTCTGTGTATTAGCTGTGTCTGTGTATTAGCTGTGTGAGTATGTTAGCTGTGTCTGTGTATTAGCAGTGTCTGTGTGTTAGCAGTGTCTCTCTACTGGCTGGGTCTGTGTCTTAGTTGTCTCTGTGTGTTTGCTGTATCGGTATGATATCTGTGTATTGGCTGTGTCTGTGTGATAGCTGTGTCTGTGTGATAGCTGTGTCTATGTAATAGCTGTGTCTGTGTGATATCTATGTCTGTGTATTAGCTGTGTCTGTGTATTAGCTGCGTCTGTGTAATAGCTGTGTCTGTGTGATAGCTGTGTCTGTTGTTAGCTGTGTCTGTGTATTAGCTGTGTCTGTGTATAAACTGTGCATGTGTGATAGTTGTGTCTGTGTGATAACTGTGTCTGTGTTTTAGCTGTGTCTATGTATTAGCTGTGTCTGTGTTATAACTATGCTTGTGTGTTAGCTGTGTCTGTATGTTAGCTGTGGCTGTGTATTAGCTGTGTCTGTGTATTTGCTATGTCTGTGTGATAGCTGTGGCTGTGTATAAGCTGTGTCTGTGTGTTAGCAGTGTCTCTGTGTTAGCTGTGTCTCTCTACTGGCTGGGTCTGTGTCTTAGTTGTCTCTGTGTGTTTGCTGTATCGGTATGATATCTGTGTATTGGCTGTGTCTGTGTGATAGCTGTGTCTATGTATTAGCTGTGTCTGTGTGATATCTATGTCTGTGTTTTAGCTGTGTCTGTGTTTTAGCTGTGTCTGTGTATAAGCTGTGTCTGTGTGACAGTTGTGTCTGTGTGATAACTGTGTCTGTGTATTGGCTGTGTCTGTGTGATAGCTGTGTCTGTGTGATAGCTGTGTCTATGTATTAGCTGTGTCTGTGTTTTAGCTATGTCTGTGTTTTAGCTGTGTCTGTGTATAAGCTGTGTCTGTGTGACAGTTGTGTCTGTGTGATAACTGTGTCTGTGTATTAGCTGTGTCTGTGTATTAACTGTGTCTGTGTATTAGCTGTGTGAGTATGTTAGCTGTGTCTGTGTATTAGCAGTGTGTGTGTTAGCAGTGTCTCTGTGTTAGCTGTGTCTCTCTACTGGCTGGGTCTGTGTCTTTGTTGTCTCTGTGTGTTTGCTGTATCGGTATGATATCTGTGTATTGGCTGTGTCTGTGTGATAGCTGTGTCTGTGTGATAGCTGTGTCTATGTATTAGCTGTGTCTGTGTTTTAGCTATGTCTGTGTTTTAGCTGTGTCTGTGTATAAGCTGTGTCTGTGTTACAGTTGTGTCTGTGTGATAACTGTGTCTGTGTATTAGCTGTGTCTGTGTATTAACTGTGTCTGTGTATTAGCTGTGTGAGTATGTTAGCTGTGTCTGTGTATTAGCAGTGTCTGTGTGTTAGCAGTGTCTCTGTGTTAGCTGTGTCTCTCTACTGGCTGGGTCTGTGTCTTAGTTGTCTCTGTGTGTTTGCTGTATCGGTATGATATCTGTGTATTGGCTGTGTCTGTGTGATAGCTGTGTCTGTGTGATAGCTGTGTCTATGTATTAGCTGTGTCTGTGTGATATCTATGTCTGTGTATTAGCTGTGTCTGTGCATTAGCTGCGTCTGTGTAATAGCTGTGTCTGTGTGATAGCTGTGTCTGTGTATTAGCTGTGTCTGTGTGATATCTATGTCTGTGTATTACCTGTGTCTGTGTATTAGCTGTGTCTGTGTGATACCTGTGTCGGTGTATTAGCTGTGTCTGTGTATTAGTGCTGTCTGTGTGATAGCTGTATTTGTGTATTAGCTGTGTCTGTGTGATAGCTGTGTCTGTGTATTAGCTTTGCCTGTGTGTTAGCTGTGTCTGCATATTAGCTGTGTCTGTGTGATAGCTGTGTCTGTCTGATAGCTGTGTCTGTGTGATAGTTGTGTCTGTGTGATAGTTGTGTCTGCGTGTTAGCTGAGTTTGTGTATTACCTGTGAATGTGTATTAGTTGTATCTGTGTATTAGCTGTGTCTTTGTATTAGCTGTGTGTGTGTATTAGCTTTGCCTGTGTATTAACTGTGTCTGTATTAGCTCGTTCTGTGTGATAGTTGTGTCTGTGTGATAGCTGTGTCTGCGTGTTAGCTGTGTTTGTGTATTTCCTGTGTCTCTGTATTAGCTGTGTCTGTGTATTAGCTGTGTCTTTGTATTAGCTGCGTGTGTGTATTAGCTTTGCCTGTGTATTAACTGTGTCTGTATATTAGCTGTGTCTGTGTGATAGCTGTGTCTGTCTAATAGCTCTATCTGTGAGATAGTTGTGTCTCTGTGATAGCTGTGTCTGCGTGTTATCTGTGTTTGTGTATTACCTGTGTCTGTGTATTAGTTGTGTCTGTGTATTCACTGTATCTTTGTGATAACAGTGTCTGTTTGTTTGCTGTGTCTGTGTATTAGCTGTGCCTGTGTGTTAGCTGTGTCTGTGTATTAACTGTGCCTATGTATTAGTTGTGGCCGTGTGATAGTTGTGTCTGTGTGATAGCTGTGTCTGTTGTTAGCTGTGTCTATGTATTAGCTGTGCCTGTGTATTAGCTGTGTCTGTGTATTAACTGTGGCTGTGTGTTAGTTGTGTCTATGTGATGGCTTTGTCTGTTGTTAGCTGTGTCTGTGTATTAGCTGTGTCTGTGTATAAACTGTGGCTGTGTGATAGTTGTGTCTGTGTGATAGCTGTGTCTGTTGTTAGCTGTGTCTGTGTATTAGCTGTGTCTGTGTATAAACTGTGCATGTGTGATAGTTGTGTCTGTGTGATAACTGTGTCTGTGTTTTAGCTGTGTCTATGTATTAGCTGTGTCTGTGTTATAACTATGCTTGTGTGTTAGCTGTGTCTGTGCATTAACTGTGCCTGTGTGTTAGCTGTGGCTGTGTATTAGCTGTGTCTGTGTATTTGCTATGCCTGTGTGATAGCTGTGGCTGTGTATTAGCTGTGTCAGTGTATTAGCTTTGTCTATGTGATACCTGTGTCTGTGTATTAGCTGTGTCTGTATATTAGCTGTATCTGTGTGATAGCTGTGTCTATCTGATAGCTGTGTCTGTGTGATAGTTGTGTCTGTGTGATCGCTGTGTCTGTGTATTAGCTGTGTCTGTGTATTTGCTATATCTGTGTGATAGCTGTGGCTGTGTATTAGCTGTGTCAGTGTATTAGCTTTGTCTGTGTGATATCTGTGTCTGTGTATTAGTTGTGTCTGTTTCTAAGCTGTGCATGTGTGATAGTTGTGTCTGTGTGATAACTGTGTCAGCGTTTTAGCGGTGTCTGTGTATTAGCTGTGTCTGTGTATTAGTTGCGTCTATGTATTAGCTGTGTCTGTGTTATAACTATGTCTGTGTGTTAGCTGTGCCTGTGTGATTATTGTGTCTGTGTGATCGCTGTGTCTGTGTATTAGCTGTGTCTGTGTATTAGCTGTGTCTGTGTGATAGCTGTGTCGGTGTATTAGTTGTGTCTGTGTGATAGCTGTGTCTGTTTATTAGTTGTGTCTGTGTGATAGCTGTGTCTGTGTATTAGCTGCGTCTGTGTATCAGCTGTGTCTGTGTGATAGTTGTAACTGTATATTAGCTTTGCCTGTGTATTAGCTGTGTCTGTGTATTAGCTGTGTCTGTGTGATAGCCATGTCTGTCTGATAGCTGTGTCTGTGTGATAGTTGTGTCTGTGTGATAGCTATGTCTGCATGTTAGCTGTGTTTGTGTATTACCTGTGTCTGTGTATTAGCTGTGTCTGTGTATTAGTTGTGTCTGTGTATTAGCTGTATCTGTGTGATAGCAGTGTCTGTGTGATAGCTTTGTCTGTGTATTCGCTGTATCTATGTGATAGCTGTATCTGTGAATTAGCTGAGCCTGTGTATTGGCTGTGTCTGTGTGATAGCTGTGTCTGTGTATTAGCTGTGTCTGTGTATTAGCTCTGTCTGTGTATTAGCTGTGTGAGTGTGATAGCTGTAGCTGTGTATTAGCTATGTCTGTGTGATAGCTGTGTCTGTTTTAGCTGTGTCGGTGTGTTAGCTGTGTCTGTGTATTAGCTGTATCTGTGTAATAGCTATATCTGTGTATTAGCCGTGTCTGTGTGATAGCTGTGTCTGTGTACTAGCTGTGCCTGTGTGATAGCTGTGTCGGTGTACTAGCCGTGTCTGTGTATTAGCTGTGCCTGCGTACTAGCAGTGTCTGTATGTTAGCTGTGTCTGTGTGATCGCTATGTCTATGTAATAGCTGTATTTGTGTGATAGCTGTGTCGGTGTATTAGGTGTGTCTGTGTATTAGTTGTGTCTGTGTGATAGCTGTGTCTGTGTGATAGTTGTGTCTGTATATTAGCTATGTTGTGTATTAGTTGTGTCTGTGTGATAGCTTTGTCTGTGTATTAGCTTTGTCTGTGTATTAGCTGTGTCTGTGTATTAGCTGTGTCTGTGTGATAGCCATGTCTGTCTGATAGCTGTGTCTGTGTGATAGTTGTGTCTGTGTGATAGCTATGTCTGCATGTTAGCTGTGTTTGTGTATTACCTGTGTCTGTGTATTAGCTGTGTCTGTGTATTAGTTGTGTCTGTGTATTAGCTGTATCTGTGTGATAGCAGTGTCTGTGTGATAGCTGTGTCTCTGTATTCGCTGTGTCTATGTGATAGCTGTATCTGTGAATTAGCTGAGCCTGTGTATTGGCTATGTCTGTGTATTAGCTGTGTCTGTGTATTAGCTGTGTCTGTGTATTAGCTCTGTCTGTGTATTAGCTGTGTGAGTGTGATAGCTGTAGCTGTGTATTAGCTATGTCTGTGTGATAGCTGTGTCTGTTTTAGCTGTGTCGGTGTGTTAGCTGTGTCTGTGTATTAGCTGTATCTGTGTAATAGCTATATCTGTGTATTAGCCGTGTCTGTGTGATAGCTGTGTCTGTGTACTAGCTGTGCCTGTGTAATAGCTGTGTCGGTGTACTAGCCGTGTCTGTGTATTAGCTGTGCCTATGTGTTCGCTGTGCCTGCGTACTAGCAGTGTCTGTATGTTAGCTGTGTCTGTGTGATCGCTATGTCTATGTAATAGCTGTATTTGTGTGATAGCTGTGTCGGTGTATTAGGTGTGTCTGTGTATTAGTTGTGTCTGTGTGATAGCTGTGTCTGTGTGATAGTTATGTCTGTATATTAGCTATGTTGTGTATTAGTTGTGTCTGTGTGATAGCTGTGCCTGTGTATTAGCTTTGTCTGTGTATTAGCTGTGTCTGTGTATTAGCTGTGTCTGGGTGATAGCTGTGTCTGTGTGATAGCTGTTTCTGTGTATTAGCTGTGTCTGCGCGATAGTTGTGTGTCTGTGATAGCTGTGTCTGTGTATTAGCCATGTCTGTGTATTAGCTGGGTTTGTGTGAAAGCTGTGTCCGTGTATTAGCTGTGTCTGTCCATTAGCTGTGTCTGTGTGATAGTTGTGTTATCTGTGTCTGTGTATTTGTTGTATCTCTATGATAGCTGTGTCTGTGTGATAGCTGTGTCTGTGTATTAGCTGTGTCTGTGTGATAGCTGTGTCAGTTTATTAGCTGTGTCTGTGTATTAGTTGTATCTCTGTGATAGCTGTGTCTGTGTGATAGCTGTGTCTGTGTATTAGCTGTGTCTGTGTGTTAGCTGTATCAGTGTATTAGCTGTGTCGGTGTATTAGTTGTGTCTGTGTGATAGCTGTGCCTGTGTATTAGCTGTGTCCATGTATTAGCTGTATCTGTGTGTTCGCTGTGTCTGTCTACTAGTTGTATCTGTGTATTAGCTGTGTCTGTGTGATAGCTGTGTCTGTGTGTTAGCTGTGTCTTTGTATTAGCTGTGTCTGTGTATTAGCTGTGTTGTGTATTAGCTGTGCATGTGTGTTAGCTGTGCCTGTGTATTAGCTGCGTCTGTGTATTAGCTGCGTCTGTGTATTAGTTTTGTCTGTGTGATAGTTGTGTCTGTGTCTTAGCTGTGTCCGTGTGCTAGCTGTGTCTGTGTATTAGCTGTGTCTATGTGATAGCTGTATCTGTGAATTAGCTGAGCCTGTGTATTGGCTGTGTCTGTGTGATAGCTGTGTCTGTGTATTAGCTGTGTCTGTGTATTAGCTGTGTCTGTGTATTAGCTCTGTCTGTGTATTAGCTGTGTGAGTGTGATAGCTGTAGCTGTGTATTAGCTATGTCTGTGTGATAGCTGTGTCTGTTTTAGCTGTGTCGGTGTGTTAGCTGTGTCTGTGTATTAGCTGTATCTGTGTAATAGCTATATCTGTATATTAGCCGTGTCTGTGTGATAGCTGTGTCTGTGTACTAGCTGTGCCTGTGTAATAGCTGTGTCGGTGTACTAGCCGTGTCTGTGTATTAGCTGTGCCTATGTGTTCGCTGTGCCTGCGTACTAGCAGTGTCTGTATGTTAGCTGTGTCTGTGTGATCGCTATGTCTATGTAATAGCTGTATTTGTGTGATAGCTGTGTCGGTGTATTAGGTGTGTCTGTGTATTAGTTGTGTCTGTGTGATAGCTGTGTCTGTGTGATAGTTATGTCTGTATATTAGCTATGTTGTGTATTAGTTGTGTCTGTGTGATAGCTGTGCCTGTGTATTAGCTTTGTCTGTGTATTAGCTGTGTCTATGTATTAGCTGTGTCTGGGTGATAGCTGTGTCTGTGTGATAGCTGTTTCTGTGTATTAGCTGTGTCTGCGCGATAGTTGTGTGTCTGTGATAGCTGTGTCTGTGTATTAGCCATGTCTGTGTATTAGCTGGGTTTGTGTGAAAGCTGTGTCCGTGTATTAGCTGTGTCTGTCCATTAGCTGTGTCTGTGTGATAGTTGTGTTATCTGTGTCTGTGTATTTGTTGTATCTCTATGATAGCTGTGTCTGTGTGATAGCTGTGTCTGTGTATTAGCTGTGTCTGTGTGATAGCTGTGTCAGTTTATTAGCTGTGTCTGTGTATTAGTTGTATCTCTGTGATAGCTGTGTCTGTGTGATAGCTGTGTCTGTGTATTAGCTGTGTCTGTGTGTTAGCTGTATCAGTGTATTAGCTGTGTCGGTGTATTAGTTGTGTCTGTGTGATAGCTGTGCCTGTGTATTAGCTGTGTCCATGTATTAGCTGTATCTGTGTGTTCGCTGTGTCTGTCTACTAGTTGTATCTGTGTATTAGCTGTGTCTGTGTGATAGCTGTGTCTGTGTGTTAGCTGTGTCTTTGTATTAGCTGTGTCTGTGTATTAGCTGTGTTGTGTATTAGCTGTGCATGTGTGTTAGCTGTGCCTGTGTATTAGCTGCGTCTGTGTATTAGCTGCGTCTGTGTATTAGTTTTGTCTGTGTGATAGTTGTGTCTGTGTCTTAGCTGTGTCCGTGTGCTAGCTGTGTCTGTGTATTAGCTGTGTCTATGTGATAGCTGTATCTGTGAATTAGCTGAGCCTGTGTATTGGCTGTGTCTGTGTGATAGCTGTGTCTGTGTATTAGCTGTGTCTGTGTATTAGCTGTGTCTGTGTATTAGCTCTGTCTGTGTATTAGCTATGTGAGTGTGATAGCTGTAGCTGTGTATTAGCTATGTCTGTGTGATAGCTGTGTCTGTTTTAGCTGTGTCGGTGTGTTAGCTGTGTCTGTGTATTAGCTGTATCTGTGTAATAGCTATATCTGTATATTAGCCGTGTCTGTGTGATAGCTGTGTCTGTGTACTAGCTGTGCCTGTGTAATAGCTGTGTCGGTGTACTAGCCGTGTCTGTGTATTAGCTGTGCCTATGTGTTCGCTGTGCCTGCGTACTAGCAGTGTCTGTATGTTAGCTGTGTCTGTGTGATCGCTATGTCTATGTAATAGCTGTATTTGTGTGATAGCTGTGTCGGTGTATTAGGTGTGTCTGTGTATTAGTTGTGTCTGTGTGATAGCTGTGTCTGTGTGATAGTTATGTCTGTATATTAGCTATGTTGTGTATTAGTTGTGTCTGTGTGATAGCTGTGCCTGTGTATTAGCTTTGTCTGTGTATTAGCTGTGTCTGTGTATTAGCTGTGTCTGGGTGATAGCTGTGTCTGTGTGATAGCTGTGTCTGTGTATTAGCTGTGTCTGCACGATAGTTGTGTGTCTGTGATAGCTGTGTCTGTGTATTAGCCATGTCTGTGTATTAGCTGGGTTTGTGTGAAAGCTGTGTCCGTGTATTAGCTGTGTCTGTCCATTAGCTGTGTCTGTGTGATAGTTGTGTTATCTGTGTCTGTGTATTTGTTGTATCTCTGTGATAGCTGTGTCTGTGTGATAGCTGTGTCTGTGTATTAGCTGTGTCTGTGTGATAGCTGTGTCAGTTTATTAGCTGTGTCTGTGTATTAGTTGTATCTCTGTGATAGCTGTGTCTGTGTGATAGCTGTGTCTGTGTATTAGCTGTGTCTGTGTGTTAGCTGTATCTGTGTATTAGCTGTGTCGGTGTATTAGTTGTGTCTGTGTGATAGCTGTGCCTGTGTATTAGCTGTGTCCATGTATTAGCTGTATCTGTGTGTTAGCTGTGTCTGTCTACTAGTTGTATCTGTGTATTAGCTGTGTCTGTGTGATAGCTGTGTCTGTGTGTTCGCTGTGTCTGTGTATTAGCTGTGTCTGTGTATTAGCTGTGTTGTGTATTAGCTGTGCATGTGTGTTAGTTGTGTCTGTGTCTTAGCTGTGTCCGTGTGCTAGCTGTGTCTGTGTATTAGCTGTGTCTGTGTATAGTTGTGTCTGTGTTTTAGCTGTGTCTGTGTGATAGCTGAGTCTGTGTGTTAGCTGTGCCTATGTGTTAGCTGTGCCTGTGTATTAGCAGTATCTGTATGTTAGCTGTGTCTGTGTGATCGCTATGTCTGTGTGATAGCTGTGTCTGTGTCATAGCTGTGTCATTATGATAGCTGTATTGGTGTATTAGCTGTGCCTGTGTATTAGTTGTGTCTGTGTGATGGCTGTGTCTGTGTGATAGCTGTGTCTGTGTCATAGCTGTGTCTGTGTCATAGCTGTGTCATTATGATAGCTGTATCGGTGAATTAGCTGTGCCTTTGTATTAGTTGTGTCTGTGTGAAAGCTGTGTACATGTATTAGCTGTATCTGTGTGAAAGCTGTGTCAGTGTATTAGCTGTGTCTGTGTATTATTTGTGTCTGTGTGATTGCGGTGTCTGTGTATTAGCTGTGTCTGTGTGATAGCTCTCTCTGTGTAATAGCTGTGTCTGTGTGATAGCTGTGTCTGTATATTAGCTGTGTCTGTGTATTAGCTGTGTCTGTGTATTAGCTGGGTCTGTGTGTAAGCTATGTCTGTGTATTAGCTGTATCTGTGTATTACCTGTGTCTGTGTGATAGCTGTGTCTGTGTGTTAGCTGTGTCTGTGTATTAGCTGTGTTGTATATTCACTGTGCCTGTGTGTTAGCTGTGCCTGTGTTTTTAGCTGTGTCTGTGTGATAGTTGTGTCTGTGTGATAGTTGTGTCTGTGTATTAGCTGTGTCTATGTGATAGCTTTGTCTGTGTGATGAGCTGAAAATGTGTTGCTGGAAAAGCGCAGCAGGTCAGGCAGCATCCAAGGAGCAGGAGAATCGACGTTTCGGGCATGAGCCCTTCTTCAGGAATGAGGAAAGTGTGTCCAGCAGGTTAAGATAAAAGGTAGGGAGGAGGGACTTGGGGGAGGGGCGTTGGAAATGCGATAGGTGGAAGGAGTTCAAGGTGAGGGTGATAGGCCGGAGTGGGGTGGGGTCTGAGAGGTCAGGAAGAAGATTGCAGGTTAGGAAGGCGGTGCAGAGTTCAAGGGATTTGACTGAGACAAGGTGGGGGGAGGGGAAATGTGGAAACTGGAGAAATCTGAGTTCATCCCTTGTGGTTGGAGGGTTCCTAGGCAGAAGATGAGGCGCTCTTCCTCCAACCATCGTGTTGCTATGGTCTGGCGATGGAGGAGTCCAAGGACCTGCGTGTCCTTGGTGGAGTGGGAGGGGGAGTTGAAGTGTTGAGCCACGGGGTGGTTGGGTTGGTTGGTCTGGGTGTCCCAAAGGTGTTCTCTGAAATGTTCCGCAAGTAGGCGGCCTGTCTCCCCAATATAGAGGAGGCCACATCGGGTGCAGCGGATGCAATAAGTGATGTGTGTGGAGGTGCAGGTGAATTTGTGGCGGATATGGAAGGATCCCTTGGGGCCTTGGAGGGAAGTAAGGGGGGAGGTGTGGGCGCAAGTTTTGCATTTCTTGCGGTTGCAGGGGAAGGTGCCGGGAGTGGAGGTTGGGTTGGTGGGGGGTGTGGACCTGATGAGGGAGTCACGGAGGGAGTGGTCTTTTCGGAACGCTGATAGGGGAGGGGAGGGGAGGGAAATATATCCCTGGTGGTGGGGTCCGTTTGGAGGTGGCGGAAATGACGACGGATGATACGATGTATCTGGAGATTGGTGGGGTGGTAGGTGAGGACCAGTGGGGTTCTGTCCTGGTGGCTGTTGGAGGGGTGGGGCTCAAGGGTGGAGGAGCGGGAAGTGGAGGAGATGCGGTGGAGGGCATCGTCGATCACGTCTGGGGGGATATTGCGGTCTTTGAAGAAGGAGGCCATCTGGGTTGTACGGTATTGGAACTGGTCCTCCTGGGAGCAGATGCGGCAGAGACAAAGGAATTGGGAATATGGGATGGCATTTGTACAGGGGCCAGGTTGGGAGGAGGTGTAGTCTAGGGAGCTGTGGGAGTCGGTCGGTTTATAATAAATGTCCGTGTTGATTCGGTCGCCAGAGATAGAAATGGAAAGGTCTACGAAGGGGAGGGAGGAGTCTGAGACAGTCCAGGTGAATTTGAGGTCGGGGTGGAAGGTATTGGTAAAGTGGATGAACTGTTCAACCTCCTCGTGGGAGCACGAGGTAGCGACGATACAGTCATCGATGTAGCAGAGGAAAAGGTGGGGGGTGGTGCCAGTGTAGCTGCGGAAGATGGACTGTTCCACATATCCTACGAAGAGGCAGGCATAGCTGGGGCCCATGCGGGTGCCCATGGCTACTCCTTTGGTTTGGAGGAAGTGGGAGGATTGGAAAGAGAAGTTGTTCAGAGTGAGGACCAGTTCAGTCAGTCGAAGGAGGGTGTCAGTGGAACAGGGTGTCTGTGTGATGGCTGTGTCTGTGTGATATCTATGTCTGTGTATTAGTTGTGACTGTGTGATAGCTGTGCCTGTGTGATAGCTGTGTCTATGTATTTGCTGTGTCTTTGTATTAGCTGTGTCTGTGTTTTAGCTGTATCTGTGTGATAGTTGTGTCTGTGCATTAGCTTTGTCTGTGTATTAGCTTTGTCTGTGTGTTAGGTATGTCGGTGTATTAGTTGTGTCTGTGTATTAGCTGCGTTTGTGTGATAGCTGTGTCTGTGTGTTACGTGTGTCTGTGTATTAACTGTGCCTGTGTATTAGCTGTGTCTGTGTATTACCTGTGTCTGTGTGATAGTTTTGTCTGTATATTAGCTGTGTCTGCATGTGAGCTGTGTCTGTGAATTAGCTGTGTCTGTGCGATAGCTGTGTTTGTTTGATAGCTGTTTCTGTGTATTAGCTGTGTCTATGTGATAGCTGTGTCTGTCTATAAGCTGTGTCTGTGTGATAGCTGTGTCTGTGTATTAGCTGTGAGTGTGTATTAGCTGTGTCTGTGTGATAGCTGTGTCTGTGTCATAGCTGTTTTTGTGTGATAGCTGTGTCAGTGTATTACCTGTGTCTGTATGATAGCTGTGTCTGTGTGATAGCTGTGTCTGTGTGATAGCTGTGTCTGTGTGATAGCTGTGTCTGGGTGATAGCTGTGTCTGTGTATTAATTGAGTCTGTGCTTTAGCTGTGTCCGTGTGATAGCTGTGCCTGTGTGTTAGCTGTGTCTGTGTATTAGCTATGTCTGTGTGATAGCTGTGTTTGTGTGATAGCTGTGTCTGTGTGTTAATTGTGTCTGTGTGATAGCTGTGTCTGTGGGTTAGCTGTGTCTGTGTATTACCGGTGTCTGTGTATTAGCTGTGTCTGTGTGATAGCTGTGTCAGTTTATTAGCTGTGTCAGTGTGTTAGCTGTGTCTGTGTATTAGCTATGTCTGTGTGATAGCTGTGTTTGTGTGATAGCTGTGTCTGTGTGTTAATTGTGTCTGTGTGATAGCTGAGTCTGTGGGTTAGCTGTGTCTGTGTATTACCGGTGTCTGTGTATTAGCTGTGTCTGTGTGATAGCTGTGTCTGTGTGAAAACTGTGTCTGTGTTTTAGCTGTGTCTGTGTGATAGCTGTGTCTGTGTGATAGCTGTGTCTGTGTGTTAGCTGTGTCTGTCTAAAAACTGTGTCTGTGTGATAGCTGTGTCTGTGTGAAAACTGTGCCTGTGTGATAGTTGTGTCTGTGTCATAGCTATGTCATTATGATAGCTGTATTGGTGTATTAGCTGTGCCTGTGTATTAGTTGTGTCTGTGTGATAGCTGTATCTGTGTGATAGCTGTGTCTGTGTTTTAGCTGTGTCTGTGTGATAGCTGTGTCTGTGTGTTAGCTGTGTCTGTCTAAAAACTGTGTCTGTGTGATAGCTGTGTCTGTGTGAAAACTGTGCCTGTGTGATAGCTGTGTCTGTGTCATAGCTATGTCATTATGATAGCTGTATTGGTGTATTAGTTGTGTCTGTGTGATAGCTGTGTCTGTGTGATAGCTGTGTCTGTGTTTTAGCTGTGTCTGTGTGTTAGCTGTGTCTGTGTATTAGCTGTGTTTGTGTGATAGCTGTGTCTGTGTATTAGCTGTGTCTGTGTATTAACTGTGTCTGTGTAATAGCTGTGCCTGTGTGATAGCTGTGTCTGTGTGATAGCTGTGTCTGTGTGATAGCTGTGTCTGTGTGATAGCTGTGTCTGTATGATAGCTGTGTCTGTGTATTAGCTGTGTCTGTGTATTAGCTGTGTCTGTGTGATAGCTATGTCTGTGTATTATCTGTGTCTGTGTGATAGCTGTGTCTGTGTATTAGCTATGTCTGTGTGATAGTTGTATCTGTGTATTAGCTGTGTCTGTGTATTAGCTGTGTCTATGTGATAGCTGGGTCTGTGTTTTAGCTGTGTCTGTGTGTTAGCTGTGTCTGTGTGATAGCTGTGTCTGTGTGTTAGCTGTGTCTGTGTATTAGCTGTGTTTGTGTGATAGCTGTGGCAGTGTGTTAGCTGTATCTCAGTATTATCTGTGCCTGTGTAATAGCTGTGTCTGTGTGATAGCTGTCTCTGTGTGATAGCTGTGTCTGTGTTTTAGCTGTGTCTGTGTGATAGCTGTGTCTGTGTGATAGCTGTGTCTGTGTGTTAGCTGTGTCTGTCTAAAAACTGTGTCTGTGTGATAGCTGTGTCTGTGTGAAAACTGTGCCTGTGTGATAGCTGTGTCTGTGTCATAGCTATGTCATTATGATAGCTGTATTGGTGTCTTAGCTCTGCCTGTGTATTAGTTGTGTCTGTGTGATAGCTGTGTCTGTGTGATAGCTGTGTCTGTGTTTTAGCTGTGTCTGTGTGTTAGCTGTGTCTGTGTATTAGCTGTGTTTGTGTGATAGCTGTGTCTGTGTCATAGCTGTTTTTGTGTGATAGCTGTGTCAGTGTATTACCTGTGTCTGTATGATAGCTGTGTCTGGGTGATAGCTGTGTCTGTGTGATAGCTGTGTCTGTGTGATAGCTGTGTCTGTGTGTTAGCTGTGTCTGTGTATTAATTGAGTCTGTGCTTTAGCTGTGTCCGTGTGATAGCTGTGCCTGTGTGTTAGCTGTGTCTGTGTATTAGCTATGTCTGTGTGATAGCTGTGTTTGTGTGATAGCTGTGTCTGTGTGTTAATTGTGTCTGTGTGATAGCTGTGTCTGTGGGTTAGCTGTGTCTGTGTATTACCGGTGTCTGTGTATTAGCTGTGTCTGTGTGATAGCTGTGTCAGTTTATTAGCTGTGTCAGTGTGTTAGCTGTGTCTGTGTATTAGCTATGTCTGTGTGATAGCTGTGTTTGTGTGATAGCTGTGTCTGTGTGTTAATTGTGTCTGTGTGATAGCTGAGTCTGTGGGTTAGCTGTGTCTGTGTATTACCGGTGTCTGTGTATTAGCTGTGTCTGTGTGATAGCTGTGTCTGTGTGAAAACTGTGCCTGTGTGATAGCTGTGTCTGTGTCATAGCTATGTCATTATGATAGCTGTATTGGTGTATTAGTTGTGTCTGTGTGATAGCTGTGTCTGTGTGATAGCTGTGTCTGTGTTTTAGCTGTGTCTGTGTGTTAGCTGTGTCTGTGTATTAGCTGTGTTTGTGTGATAGCTGTGTCTGTGTATTAGCTGTGTCTGTGTATTAACTGTGTCTGTGTAATAGCTGTGCCTGTGTGATAGCTGTGTCTGTGTGATAGCTGTGTCTGTGTGATAGCTGTGTCTGTGTGATAGCTGTGTCTGTATGATAGCTGTGTCTGTGTATTAGCTGTGTCTGTGTATTAGCTGTGTCTGTGTGATAGCTATGTCTGTGTATTATCTGTGTCTGTGTGATAGCTGTGTCTGTGTATTAGCTATGTCTGTGTGATAGTTGTATCTGTGTATTAGCGGTGTCTGTGTATTAGCTGTGTCTATGTGATAGCTGGGTCTGTGTTTTAGCTGTGTCTGTGTGTTAGCTGTGTCTGTGTGATAGCTGTGTCTGTGTGTTAGCTGTGTCTGTGTATTAGCTGTGTTTGTGTGATAGCTGTGGCAGTGTGTTAGCTGTATCTCAGTATTATCTGTGCCTGTGTAATAGCTGTGTCTGTGTGATAGCTGTCTCTGTGTGATAGCTGTGTCTGTGTTTTAGCTGTGTCTGTGTGATAGCTGTGTCTGTGTGATAGCTGTGTCTGTGTGTTAGCTGTGTCTGTCTAAAAACTGTGTCTGTGTGATAGCTGTGTCTGTGTGAAAACTGTGCCTGTGTGATAGCTGTGTCTGTGTCATAGCTATGTCATTATGATAGCTGTATTGGTGTCTTAGCTGTGCCTGTGTATTAGTTGTGTCTGTGTGATAGCTGTGTCTGTGTGATAGCTGTGTCTGTGTTTTAGCTGTGTCTGTGTGTTAGCTGTGTCTGTGTATTAGCTGTGTTTGTGTGATAGCTGTGTCTGTGTCATAGCTGTTTTTGTGTGATAGCTGTGTCAGTGTATTACCTGTGTCTGTATGATAGCTGTGTCTGGGTGATAGCTGTGTCTGTGTGATAGCTGTGTCTGTGTGATAGCTGTGTCTGTGTGTTAGCTGTGTCTGTGTATTAATTGAGTCTGTGCTTTAGCTGTGTCCGTGTGATAGCTGTGCCTGTGTGTTAGCTGTGTCTGTGTATTAGCTATGTCTGTGTGATAGCTGTGTTTGTGTGATAGCTGTGTCTGTGTGTTAATTGTGTCTGTGTGATAGCTGTGTCTGTGGGTTAGCTGTGTCTGTGTATTACCGGTGTCTGTGTATTAGCTGTGTCTGTGTGATAGCTGTGTCAGTTTATTAGCTGTGTCAGTGTGTTAGCTGTGTCTGTGTATTAGCTATGTCTGTGTGATAGCTGTGTTTGTGTGATAGCTGTGTCTGTGTGTTAATTGTGTCTGTGTGATAGCTGAGTCTGTGGGTTAGCTGTGTCTGTGTATTACCGGTGTCTGTGTATTAGCTGTGTCTGTGTGATAGCTGTGTCTGTGTGAAAACTGTGCCTGTGTGATAGCTGTGTCTGTGTCATAGCTATGTCATTATGATAGCTGTATTGGTGTATTAGCTGTGCCTGTGTATTAGTTGTGTCTGTGTGATAGCTGTGTCTGTGTGATAGCTGTGTCTGTGTTTTAGCTGTGTCTGTGTGTTAGCTGTGTCTGTGTATTAGCTGTGTTTGTGTGATAGCTGTGTCTGTGTATTAGCTGTGTCTGTGTATTAACTGTGTCTGTGTAATAGCTGTGCCTGTGTGATAGCTGTGTCTGTGTGATAGCTGTGTCTGTGTGATAGCTGTGTCTGTGTGATAGCTGTGTCTGTATGATAGCTGTGTCTGTGTATTAGCTGTGTCTGTGTATTAGCTGTGTCTGTGTGATAGCTGTGTCTGTGTATTATCTGTGTCTGTGTGATAGCTGTGTCTGTGTTTTAGCTGTGTCTGTGTGTTAGCTGTGTCTGTGTATTAGCTATGTCTGTGTGATAGTTGTATCTGTGTATTAGCTGTGTCTGTGTATTAGCTGTGTCTATGTGATAGCTGTGTCTGTGTTTTAGCTGTGTCTGTGTGTTAGCTGTGTCTGTGTGATAGCTGTGTCTGTGTGTTAGCTGTGTCTGTGTATTAGCTGTGTTTGTGTGATAGCTGTGGCAGTGTGTTAGCTGTATCTGAGTATTATCTGTGCCTGTGTAATAGCTGTGTCTGTGTGATAGCTGTGTCTGTGTGATAGCTGTGTCTGTGTTTTAGCTGTGTCTGTGTGATAGCTGTGTCTGTGTGATAGCTGTGTCTGTGTGTTAGCTGTGTCTGTCTAAAAACTGTGTCTGTGTGAAAACTGTGCCTGTGTGATAGCTGTGTCTGTGTCATAGCTATGTCATTATGATAGCTGTATTGGTGTCTTAGCTGTGCCTGTGTATTAGTTGTGTCTGTGTGATAGCTGTGTCTGTGTGATAGCTGTGTCTGTGTTTTAGCTGTGTCTGTGTGTTAGCTGTGTCTGTGTATTAGCTGTGTTTGTGTGATAGCTGTGTCTGTGTATTTGCTGTGTCTGTGTATTAACTGTGTCTGTGTAATAGCTGTGCCTGTGTGATAGCTGTGTCTGTGTGATAGCTGTGTCTGTGTCATAGCTGGGTCTGTGTGATAGCTGTGTCTGTATGATAGCTGTGTCTGTGTGATATCTATGTCTGTGTATTACCTGTGTCTGTGTATTAGCTGTGTCTGTGTGATACCTGTGTCGGTGTATTAGCTGTGTCTGTGTATTAGCTGTGTCTGTGTATGAGCTGTGTCTGTGTGATAGCTGTGTCTGTGTATTATCTGTGTCTGTGTGATAGCTGTGTCTGTGTTTTAGCTGTGTCTGTGTGTTAGCTGTGTCTGTGTATTAGCTATGTCTGTGTGATAGTTGTATCTGTGTATTAGCTGTGTCTGTGTATTAGCTGTGTCTATGTGATAGCTGTGTCTGTGTTTTAGCTGTGTCTGTGTGTTAGCTGTGTCTGTGTGATAGCTGTGTCTGTGTGTTAGCTGTGTCTGTGTATTAGCTGTGTTTGTGTGATAGCTGTGGCAGTGTGTTAGCTGTGTCTGTCTGAAAACTGTGCCTGTGTGATAGCTGTGTCTGTGTATTAGCTGTGTCTGTGTGATAGCTGTGCCTGTGTGAAAGCTGTGTCTGTGTGATAGCTGTGTCTGTGTATTAGCTGTGTTTGTGTGATAGCTGTGTCCGTGTGTTAGCTGTGTCTGTCTGAAAACTGTGTCTGTGTGATAGCTGTGTCTGTATGATAGCTGTGTCTGTGTATTAGCTGTGTCTGTGTATTAGCTGTGTCTGTGTGATAGCTGTGTCTGTGTGTTAGCTGTGTCTGTCTGAAAACTGTGCCTGTGTGATAGCTGTGTCTGTGTGAAAGTTGTGTCTGTGTGATAGCTGTGTCTGTGTCATAGCTGTGTCATTATGATAGCTGTATTGGTGTATTAGCTGTGCCTGTGTACTAGTTGTGTCTGTGTGATGGCTGTGTCTGTGTGATAGCTGTGTCTGTGTGAAAGCTGTGTCATTATGATAGCTGTATTGGTGTATTAGCTGTGTCTGTGTATTATCTGTGTCTGTGTGATAGCTGTGTCTGTGTTTTAGCTGTGTCTGTGTGTTAGCTGTGTCTGTGTATTAGCTATGTCTGTGTGATAGTTGTATCTGTGTATTAGCTGTGTCTGTGTATTAGCTGTGTCTATGTGATAGCTGTGTCTGTGTGATAGCTGTGCCTGTGTGAAAGCTGTGTCTGTGTGATAGCTGTGTCTGTGTATTAGCTGTGTCTGTGTATTAGCTGTGTCAGTGTGATAGCTGTGTCTGTGTGTTAGCTGTGTCTGTCTGAAAACTGTGCCTGTGTGATAGCTGTGTCTGTGTATTAGCTGTGTCTGTGTGATAGCTGTGCCTGTGTGAAAGTTGTGTCTGTGTGATAGCTGTGTCTGTGTCATAGCTGTGTCATTATGATAGCTGTATTGGTGTATTAGCTGTGCCTGTGTACTAGTTGTGTCTGTGTGATGGCTGTGTCTGTGTGATAGCTGTGTCTGTGTGAAAGCTGTGTCATTATGATAGCTGTATTGGTGTATTAGCTGTGCCTGTGTATTAGTTGTGTCTGTGTGATAGCTGTGTCTGTGTGATAGCTGTGTCTGTGTATTAGCTATGTCTGTGTGATAGTTGTATCTGTGTATTAGCTGTGTCTGTGTATTAGCTGTGTCTATGTGATAGCTGTGGCTGTGTATTATCTGTGTCTGTGTGTTAGCTGTGTCTGTGTATTAGCTGTGTTTGTGTGATAGCTGTCTCTGTGTATTAGCTATGTCTGTGTGATAGTTGTATCTGTGTATTAGCTGTGTCTGTGTATTAGCTGTGTCTATGTGATAGCTGTGTCTGTGTTTTAGCTGTGCCTGTGTGTTAGCTGTGTCTGTGTGATAGCTGTGTTTGTGTGATAGCTGTGTCTGTGTATTAGCTGTGTTTGTGTGATAGCTGTGTCTGTGTGTTAGCTGTGTCTGTGTATTAGGTGTGTTTGTGTGATAGCTGTGTCTGTGTGTTAGCTGTGTCTGTGTATTAGCTGTGTTTGTGTGATAGCTGTGTCTGTGTATTAACTGTGTCTGTGTGATAGCTGTGTCTGTGTGATAGCTGTGTCTGTGATAGGTCTGTCTGTGTGATAGCTGTGCCTGTGTGATAGCTGTGTCTGTGTGATAGCTGTGTCTGTATTAGCTGTGTCTGTGTGATAGCTGTGCCTGTATGTTAAGCTGTGTCTGTGTGATAGCTGTGTCTGTATTAGCTGTGTCTGTGTGTTAGCTGTGCCTGTATGTTAAGCTGTGTCTGTGTGATAGCTGTGCCTGTATGTTAAGCTGTGCCTGTGTGATAGCTGTGTCTGTATTAGCTCTGTCTGTGTGTTAGCTGTGTCTGTGTGTTAGCTGTGCCTGTATGTTAAGCTGTGCCTGTATGTTAAGCTGTGTCTGTATGTTAAGCTGTGTCTGTGTGATAGCTGTGTCTGTGTGATAGCTGTGCCTGTGTGATAGCTGTGTCTGTTTGAAAGCGTGCCTGTATGTTAAACTGTGTCTGTGTGATAGCTGTGCCTGTATGTTAAGCTGTGTCTGCGTGATAGCTGTGTCTGTATTAGCTGTGTCTGTGTGATAGCTGTGTCTGTGTGTTAGCTGTGCCTGTATGTTAAGCTGTGTCTGTGTGATAGCTGTGCCTGTATGTTAAGCTGTGCCTGTGTGATAGCTGTGTCTGTATTAGCTGTGTCTGTGTGATAGTTGTGTCTGTGTGATAGTTGTGTCTGTGTATTAGCTGTGTCTGTGTGATAGCTTTGTCTGTGTGATGAGCTGAAAATGTGTTGCTGGAAAAGCGCAGCAGGTCAGGCAGCATCCAAGGAGCAGGAGAATCGACGTTTCGGGCATGAGCCCTTCTTCAGGAATGAGGAAAGTGCGTCCAGCAGGCTAAGATAAAAGGTAGGGAGGAGGGACTTGGGGGAGGGGCGTTGGAAATGCGATAGGTGGAAGGAGTTCAAGGTGAGGGTGATAGGCCGGAGTGGGGTGGGGTCTGAGAGGTCAGGAAGAAGATTGCAGGTTAGGAAGGCGGTGCAGAGTTCAAGGGATTTGACTGAGACAAGGTGGGGGGAGGGGAAATGTGGAAACTGGAGAAATCTGAGTTCATCCCTTGTGGTTGGAGGGTTCCTAGGCAGAAGATGAGGCGCTCTTCCTCCAACCATCGTGTTGCTATGGTCTGGCGATGGAGGAGTCCAAGGACCTGCGTGTCCTTGGTGGAGTGGGAGGGGGAGTTGAAGTGTTGAGCCACGGGGTGGTTGGGTTGGTTGGTCTGGGTGTCCCAAAGGTGTTCTCTGAAATGTTCCGCAAGTAGGCGGCCTGTCTCCCCAATATAGAGGAGGCCACATCGGGTGCAGCGGATGCAATAAATGATGTGTGTGGAGGTGCAGGTGAATTTGTGGCGGATATGGAAGGATCCCTTGGGGCCTTGGAGGGAAGTAAGGGGGGAGGTGTGGGTGCAAGTTTTGCATTTCTTGCGGTTGCAGGGGAAGGTGCCGGGAGTGGAGGTTGGGTTGGTGGTGGGTGTGGACCTGATGAGGGAGTCACGGAGGGAGTGGTCTTTTTGGAACGCTGATAGGGGAGGGGAGGGGAGGGAAATATATCCCTGGTGGTGGGGTCCGTTTGGAGGTGGCGGAAATGACGACGGATGATACGATGTATCTGGAGATTGGTGGGGTGGTAGGTGAGGACCAGTGGGGTTCTGTCCTGGTGGCTGTTGGAGGGGCGGGGCTCAAGGGTGGAGGAGCGGGAAGTGGAGGAGATGCGGTGGAGGGCATCGTCGATCACGTCTGGGGGGATATTGCGGTCTTTGAAGAAGGAGGCCATCTGGGTTGTACGGTATTGGAACTGGTCCTCCTGGGAGCAGATGCGGCAGAGACAAAGGAATTGGGAATATGGGATGGCATTTGTACAGGGGCCAGGTTGGGAGGAGGTGTCGTCTAGGGAGCTGTGGGAGTCGGTCGGTTTATAATAAATGTCCGTGTTGATTTGGTCGCCAGAGATAGAAATGGAAAGGTCTAGGAAGGGGAGGGAGGAGTCTGAGACAGTCCAGGTGAATTTGAGGTCGGGGTGGAAGGTATTGGTAAAGTGGATGAACTGTTCAACCTCCTCGTGGGAGCATGAGGCAGTGCCGATACAGTCATCGATGTAGCGGAGGAAAAGGTGGGGGGTGGTGCCAGTGTAGCTGCGGAAGATGGACTGTTCCACATATCCTACGAAGAGGCAGGCATAGCTGGGGCCCATGCGGGTGCCCATGGCTACTCCTTTGGTTTGGAGGAAGTGGGAGGATTGGAAAGAGAAGTTGTTCAGGGTGAGGACCAGTTCAGTCAGTCGAAGGAGGGTGTCAGTGGAACAGGGTGTCTGTGTGATGGCTGTGTCTGTGTATTAGTTGTGACTGTGTGATAGCTGTGCCTGTGTGATAGCTGTGTCTATGTATTTGCTGTGTCTTTGTATTAGCTTTGTCTGTGTGTTAGGTATGTCGGTGTATTAGTTGTGTCCGTGTATTAGCTGCGTTTGTGTGATAGCTGTGTCTGTGTGTTACGTGTGTCTGTGTATTAGCTGTGTCTGTGTATTACCTGTGTCTGTATGATAGCTGTGTCTGGGTGATAGCTGTGTCTGTGTGACAGCTGTGTCTGGGTGATAGCTGTGTCTGTGTATTAATTGAGTCTGTGCTTTAGCTGTGTCTGTGTGATAGCTGTGCCTGTGTGTTAGCTGTGTCTGTGTATTAGCTATGTCTGTGTGATAGCTGTGTTTGTTTGATAGCTGTGTCTGTGTGTTAATTGTGTCTGTGTGATAGCTGTGTCTGTGGGTTAGCTGTGTCTGTGTATTACCGGTGTCTGTGTGATAGCTGTGTCTGTGTGATAGCTGTGTCAGTTTATTAGCTGTGTCAGTGTGTTAGCTGTGTCAGTGTATTATCTGTGCCTGTGTAATAGCTGTGTCTGTGTAATAGCTGTGTCTGTGTGATAGCTGTCTCTGTGTGATAGCTGTGTCTGTGTGTTAGCTGTGCCTGTGTGATAGCTGTGTCTGTGTGAAAACTGTGCCTGTGTGATAGCTGTGTCTGTGTCATAGCTATGTCATTATGATATCTGTATTGGTGTATTAGCTGTGCCTGTGTATTGGTTGTGTCTGTGTGATGGCTGTATCGGTGTATTAGCTGTGTCTGTGTGATAGCTGTGTCTGTGTTTTAGCTGTGTTTGTGTGATAGCTGTGTCTGTGTATTAACTGTGTCTGTGTAATAGCTGTGTCTGTGTGATAGCTGTGTCTGTGTCATAGCTGTGTCTGTGTATTAGCTGTGTCTGTGTGATGATAGCTGTGTCTGTGTCATAGCTGTGTCTGTGTATTAGCTGTGTCTGTGTGATAGCTGTGTCTGTATGATAGCTGTGTCTGTGTATTAGCTGTGTCTGTGTGATAGCTGTGTCTGTGTGTTAGCTGTGTCTGTCTGAAAACTGTGTCTGTGTGATAGCTGTGTCTGTATGATAGCTGTGTCTGTGTATTAGCTGTGTGTGTGTGATAGCTGTGTCTGTGTGTTAGCTGTGTCTGTCTGAAAACTGTGCCTGTGTGATAGCTGTGTCTGTGTATTAGCTGTGTCTGTGTGATAGCTGTATTGGTGTATGAGCTGTGCCTGTGTATTAGTTGTGTCTGTGTGATAGCTGTGTCTGTGTGAAAGCTGTGTCATTATGATAGCTGTATTGGTGTATTAGCTGTGCCTGTGTATTAGTTGTGTCTGTGTGATAGCTGTGTCTGTGTATTAGCTATGTCTGTGTGATAGTTGTATCTGTGTATTGGCTGTGTCTGTGTATTAGCTGTGTCTATGTGATAGCTGTGTATGTGTTTTAGCTGTGTCTGTGTGTTAGATGTGTCTGTGTGATAGCTGTGTCTGTGTGTTAGCTGTGTCTGTGTATTAGCTGTGTTTGTGTGATAGCTGTGTCTGTGTGTTAGCTGTGTCTGTGTATTAGCTGTGTTTGTGTGATAGCTGTGTCTGTGTGTTAGCTGTGTCTGTGTATTAGCTGTGTTTGTGTGATAGCTGTGTCTGTGTGTTAGCTGTGTCTGTGTATTAGCTGTGTTTGTGTGATAGCTGTGTCTGTGTGAAAGCTGTGTCTGTGTGATAGCTGTGTCTGTGTGATAGCTGTGTCTGTGATAGGTCTGTCTGTGTGATAGCTGTGCCTGTGTGAGAGCTGTGTCTGTGTGCAAGCTGTGTCTGTGTGATAGCTGTGCCTGTGTGCAAGCTGTGTCTGTGTGATAGCTGTGCCTGTGTGCAAGCTGTGTCTGTGTGATAGCTGTGTCTGTGTGATAGCTGTGTCTGTGTGATAGCTGTGTCTGTATTGGCTGTGTCTGTGTGATAGCTGTGTCTGTGTGTTAGCTGTGTCTGTGTGATAGCTGTGTCTGTATTAGCTGTGTCTGTGTGATAGCTGTGTCTGTGTGTTAGCTGTGTCTGTGTGATAGCTGTGTCTGTGTGATAGCTGTGTCAGTTTATTAGCTGTGTCTGTGTGATAGCTGTGTCTGTGTATTAGCTGTGTTTGTGTGATAGCTGTGTCTGTGTGTTAGCTGTGTCTGTGTATTAGCTGTGTTTGTGTGATAGCTGTGTCTGTGTATTAACTGTCTGTGTGATAGCTGTGTCTGTGTGATAGCTGTGTCTGTGATAGGTCTGTCTGTGTGATAGCTGTGCCTGTGTGAGAGCTGTGTCTGTTGAAAGCTGTGTCTGTGTGATAGTTGTGTCTGTGTGATAGCTGTGTCTGTGATAGGTCTGTCTGTGTGATAGCTGTGCCTGTGTGAGAGCTGTGTCTGTGTGCAAGCTGTGTCTGTGTGATAGCTGTGCCTGTGTGCAAGCTGTGTCTGTGTGATAGCTGTGCCTGTGTGCAAGCTGTGTCTGTGTGATAGCTGTGTCTGTGTGATAGCTGTGTCTGTATTAGCTGTGTCTGTGTGATAGCTGTGTCTGTGTGTTAGCTGTGTCTGTGTGAAAGCTGTGTCTGTGTGATAGCTGTGTCTGTATTAGCTGTGTCTGTGTGATAGCTGTGTCTGTGTGTTAGCTGTGTCTGTGTGATAGCTGTGTCTGTGTGATAGCTGTGTCAGTTTATTAGCTGTGTCTGTGTGATAGCTGTGTCTGTGTATTAGCTGTGTTTGTGTGATAGCTGTGTCTGTGTGTTAGCTGTGTCTGTGTATTAGCTGTGTTTGTGTGATAGCTGTGTCTGTGTATTAACTGTCTGTGTGATAGCTGTGTCTGTGTGATAGCTGTGTCTGTGATAGGTCTGTCTGTGTGATAGCTGTGCCTGTGTGAGAGCTGTGTCTGTGTGAAAGCTGTGTCTGTGTGATAGCTGTGTCTGTGTGATAGCTGTGTCTGTGATAGGTCTGTCTGTGTGATAGCTGTGCCTGTGTGAGAGCTGTGTCTGTGTGCAAGCTGTGTCTGTGTGATAGCTGTGTCTGTGTGATAGCTGTGTCTGTGATAGGTCTGTCTGTGTGATAGCTGTGCCTGTGTGAGAGCTGTGTCTGTGTGCAAGCTGTGTCTGTGTGATAGCTGTGTCTGTGTGATAGCTGTGTCTGTGATAGGTCTGTCTGTGTGATAGCTGTGCCTGTGTGAGAGCTGTGTCTGTGTGCAAGCTGTGTCTGTGTGATAGCTGTGCCTGTGTGCAAGCTGTGTCTGTGTGATAGCTGTGTCTGTGTGATAGCTGTGTCTGTGTGTTAGCTGTGTCTCTGATAGCAGTGCCTGTGTGATAGCTGTGTCTGTATTAGCTGTGTCTGTGTGATAGCTGTGTCTGTGTGTTAGCTGTGTCTGTGTGATAGCTGTGTCTGTATTAGCTGTGTCTGTGTGATAGCTGTGTCTGTGTGTTAGCTGTGTCTGTGTGATAGCTGTGTCTGTGTGATAGCTGTGTCAGTTTATTAGCTGTGTCTGTGTGATAGCTGTGTCTGTGTATTAGCTGTGTCTGTGTGATAGCTGTGTCTGTGTAGTAGCTGTGTCTGTGTGATAGCTGTGTCTGTGTGAAAGCTGTGTCTGTGTGATAGCTGTGTCTGTGTGATAGCTGTGCCTGTATGTTAAGCTGTGTCTGTGTGTTAGCTGTGTCTCTGATAGCAGTGCCTGTGTGATAGCTGTGTCTGTATTAGCTGTGTCTGTGTGATAGCTGTGTCTGTGTGTTAGCTGTGTCTGTGTGATAGCTGTGTCTGTGTGTTAGCTGTGCCTGTGTTAAATATCACATGGAGGTGCTGATGTTGGACTGAAGTTTACAAAGTTAAAAATCACACAGCACCAGGTTTTAGTCCAATAGGTTTATTTGAAACCTTAGCTTTCCGATTCCACGCTCATTTCTCAGACACCGAATTTATAATAAAACCTCAAAAGGTCATACAACTTTCATGAATGTATTGAACAAACCTAGGTGGCTATTAAGTCTTTAATCAGTTAAAAAAAACAGTTTTCAATTGATTAATATGTATATCCCTGCTCCAAGATAACTTTAGGCTTATCAGAATAAAAGTAACACCTTAGACCATAAGTCATAGGAGTGGAAGCAATGCCATTTGGCCCATCGAGTCCACTCTGCCAATCAATCATGGCTGATGGGCGTTTCAATTCCACTTACCCGCACTCTCCCCGTAGATATTAACTCCTTGCAAGATCATGAATTTATCAATTTCTGACTTGTAGACATTTAATGTCCCGGCCTCCACTGCACTCCGTGGCAATGAATTCCACAGGCCAAAGGTCTGTGTATTAGCTGTGTCTGTGAGATAGCTGTATCTCTGGGTTAGATGTGTTTATGTCTGTGAGATAGCTGTGTCTGTGTGTTAGATGTGTCTATATCTGTGTGATAGCTGTGTCTGTGAGATAGCTGTATCTCTGGGTTAGATGTGTTTATGTCTGTGAGATAGCTGTGTCTGTGTGTTAGATGTGTCTATATCTGTGTGGTAGCTGTGTCTGTGAGATAGCTGTGTCTGTGTGTTAGATGTGTCTATGTCTGTGTGATAGCTGTGTCTGTGAGATAGCTGTGTCTGTGTGTTAGATGTGTCTGTGTCTGTGTGATAGCTGTGTCTGTGAGATAGCTGTGTCTGTGTGTTAGATGTGTCTATGTCTGTGTGATAGCTGTGTCTGTGAGATAGCTGTGTCTGTGTGTTAGATGTGTCTATATCTGTGTGAAAGCTGTGTCTGTGTGTTAGATGTGTCTGTGTGTTGGATGTGTTTATGTCTGTGTGATAGCTGTGTCTGTGTGTTAGATGTGTCTGTGTGTTAGATGTGTCTGTGTGTTAGATGTGTCTATATCTGTGTGGTAGCTGTGTCTCTGGGTTAGATATGTCTGTGTGTTGGATGTGTTTCTGTCTGTGTGGTAGCTGTGTCTCTGGGTTAGATATGTCTGTGTGTTGAATGTGTTTCTGTCTGTGAGATAGCTGTGTCTGTGTGTTAGATGTGTCTATATCTGTGTGGTAGCTGTGTCTATGAGATAGCTGTGTCTGTGTGTTATATGTGTTTATGTCTGTGAGATAGCTGTGTCTCTGGGTTAGATGTATCTATATCTGTGAGATAGCTGTGTCTGTGTGTTAGATGTGTCTGTGTCTAACTGTGCCTCTGTGTTAGATATTTATATATGTTTGCTGTAAATTAGGAATGTATATCTTATGGTAAAAAAGCACATTTTAACGGATCAAGACAGTTTCCAAGTACAATATGCTGTGGATCCAACCACAGGTCTGGCTGTTTTGGATCTGATAATGTGAGGTGACACAGGTTTAATAAATGATGTCAGAGTAAAAGATCTGCTGGGGAGCAGTGACCAAAACATGTTAGAATATAGTTTTCAGTCTAAGAGGGATTTGGCTCAGAAACAATTGCACTAAGCTAAAGTAAGAATAATTACAAAGAAATTATCGCAAAACTAGCTATACTGGACTGGGATAGGTATTTTGCAGTAAAACACTTGAGAACAATGGCAGACATTTAAGAAAATAGTTCAAGATTCAAAGTAATGATATATCTCACTGAACAGGAAGGAGTCTCGGAATGTGGTAATCCAACTGTGGTTAATCAGGGCAGTGAAGGATGGCATAAGATTGAAAGATGTAATATACAATGTGGTAAATATTAGGGGTAAGCCCAAGGATTGGGCAAGTTTTAAAAACCAGCAAAAGGTGACCAAAAAAAAGATGAAGGAAATAAACTTTGAGGATAAACTTGCAAGCAATGAGGTGGCACGGTGGTCAGTGGTTAGGGAAAGACCATTACTTTCCCTAGGCCTGATGGGATACATTCTGGGATACAAAAGAAGGTATCAACAGAGATACTGGATACTCTGGTAGTGCCAGGGACCTGGGTTCAATTCCCGTATCGGCCGACTGTCCGTGTGGAGTTTGCATGTTCTCCTCGTGTCTACATGGGTTTCCTCCACAATCCAAAGATGTGCAGATCAGGTGAATTGGCCATACTACATTGCCCATAGTGTTAGTGCACTAGTCAAGGGTAAATGTAGGGGAGTGGGTCTGGATGGGTTATTGTTCGGAGGGTCAGTGTGGACTTGTTGGGCCGAAGGGCCTGTAATCTAATCAATATCAAGATGAACAGCAAGAGCGTCTTTGGAGAAGCCAAAGTGAACATAGGCCCCTTTGAGAAGGAGGTGGGGAAATAATAATAGGGAACCCAGAAATGGCAGAGGAGTTGAATAAGTACTTTGCATCAGTCTTCACAGTAGAAAACACTAACGGCATGAGATTAGGAAATGTTCCAAGAGCAAAAGGAGGAGAGAAAGTAAATATACAATAATGTGCCAAGGGAAACTAACGGGGCTGAAGACCATTACTTTCCCTAGGCCTGATGGGATGCATTCTGGGATACAAAAGAAGGTATCAACAGAGATACTGGATACTCTGGTAGTAATCTTCCAGGTTCCCCTAGATTCTGTAAAAGTCTTAGGGGATTGGAAAACTGCCAATCTAATACATTTATTTTGAAAAGAAGAGACTGAAAACAGGTAACTACAGGTCACTTGACTTAATGTTTATATTGGGAAAATGTGAATCTATTATGAGGAATATTGTAGCAGAACGTTTACAAGTGCAGAATATGATTAAGCCAAGTCAGCATGGCTACATGGACAACAAATCATACCTGACAAATATACAGGAATTCTTTGACGTGGTAACACGCAGGATAAATAAAGGGGAAGTAGTGGATGCAATATTCTTGGGTTTCAGAAGCCCAAGGATTTGGGAGTATGACATTAGCATTGATAGGAGATTGGCTCATTAACAGAAGGCAGAGAGTGGGAATAAGAGGAGTGTTCTCAGGAAGACAACCTGAAATGTGTGGTGTGTAGCAGAGGTAAGTGCTGGGACCACAATAATGAGTGACTTGAATAAGGACAGTGAATGTATTATAACCAAATGTGTGGATGACACAAAACTGGGTGGGAAGGCAAGTGGTGAGAAGCCTATAGAGGAATAAAGATAAGCTGAGTGGGCAGAAAATTGACAGATGGGACAGCACGGTGGCTCAGCAGTTAGCGCTACAGTCTCACAGCACCAGGAACCTAGGTTCAATTCCAGCCTCAGGTGACTGTCTGTGTGGAGTTTGTACATTCTCCCCGTGTCTGCGTGAGTTTCCTCCGGGTGCTCTGGTTTCCTCCAATGCAAAAATGTGCAGATCAGGTGAATTGGCCATGCTAAATTACTCTTAGTGTCAGGTGCATTTGTGGGGAATCTAATATTAGAGTCGTAGACTAATCTAATATTAGAGTTGTAGCTTATATAGCATTAAAATCTCGATAGGTATGAGATGATACATTTTGGGAGGTCTGATAAGGGAAGGATGCACATAATGAATACTAGGTCACCAGGGAGTAATGAAGAACAAAGGAATTTTGGTGTGAAAATCCATAGATCCCTGAAGGTTAGTATAGGTAGAGGGTGGGAAAGAAGGCAAATGGGTTGCTAACCTTCATTAGCTGTAACATAGAATCTAGAAGCAAGAAAGTTTGTTGCAACTTTATAAGATGCTGACTAGGCCATGGATAGAATACTGTGTGCAGTTCTGGTTACCACACTATCAGAAGGAGAGGGTGCAGGGGAGATTCACCAGGATTTTGTCTGGGATGGAAAGTCTCAGTTATGAGAAGAGACTGGATTAGGCTGGGTTTGTTTTCATTGGAGCAGAGAAGGCTGAAGGGGAGTATTAATTGAAGTAGTCAGAATTATGAGGGGCACAAACGGGGTAGATCGGAAGAATCTCTTTCCCGTGGCAGACATATCTAAGAGCAGAGTGCATATGTTTAAGGTGAGGAGTAAGTGGTTTAGAAGGGGATCTGAGGAAAGAGTTTTCACCCAGAAGGTGGTAGAAATGTGGAACGTGCTGCCTAAGAGAGTGCTGGGGGCAGGTACTCCCACAATATTTAAGAAACATCTGGATGAGCTTAAAATGACAGGGCATAGTGGGCTGTGGACCAAGAGCAGGTAAGTGGGGTTGGTGTCATTTGATGTTTATTGGTCAGCACAGACGTGGTGGGCCAAATGGCCTGTCTCTATGCTATATGACTCCCTCTCTCTCTCTCTGTGTATATGAATCAAGGTCAGGGAAGGCAAATGGACTGTTGGCCTTTATGTCAAAGGGAATGGAATATAAATGTAGGGGGGCTTTGCTGAAGCCTCAAGTAGCACTAATCAGACCACAGATGGAATAATGTGATGAAATAATTGGTCCTCCTACCCAAGGGAAGATATACTGTCATTGGAGGCAGGCCAGAGAAGGTTCACTTGGCTGATACGAGGTAAGGAGAGTCAGACTTGAAATGTAGAACGGACCAAAGGATCTGTTTCTGTGCTGTACATCTCGATGACTCAGACTGTAAGAGATGGCCTTATTGAAACATGCAGGATTCTTAGGGGATTTAGCTGAATGTGTCGGCACAGGCTTGGAGGGCTAAAAGGCCTATTCCTGTGCTGTATTGTTCTTTGTTCAACACGTTGCTGTAGGTGGTGGAGAGGTGATTGTCCCAGAATGGGTAAGGATGGCGGATTGTTTTTCTGACAATTGATGACACTTCCATGGCATTTAATTCCAGACATATTTATTCTATTGGCTCATAGAACCTGGATATCACTGACTGGGCCAGCATTTGTTGACCGTCCTTGAGAAGGTGGTGGTGAACGGCCTTCTTGAACCACTGCAGTCCTTGGTCAGGGTAACTGAGTTAACAGAATCTAAAATTCTACCAATTCTAGGTTGGGAATTGAACCCACAGTTTAATACTGGATTACTAACCCTTTGACTCGATCACTCTGGCACCATCTTCCTTCCCTGTTTGTGAAGTATGGGGGAGATGGTGATGTAGTGCCACTATCACTGGGTTAGTAAGCCAATAGCAGCTATATAAAGGTTCTGGAGACTCAGGTTCAAATCTGATGACAGCAGGTAGCTAGAATTTGAATTCAGTAAAAATCTGGATGTAAAAGCTCATTCGATGGTTTCTGATGTTGAACAGCCCATCTCTCTCACTCATGTCAATTCAGGGAGGTATATCTGCCATCCTTACCTGGCTTAGCCAACAGCTGTTGACTCCTAGGTGCCCTCAGAAATGGCCATAGCAGGCCACTCAGATCAACTGGGGATGGACAATAAATGCTGGACCAGCCAGTGACATGCATATCCTGTGAATGACTAAAGAAGAAAGTTAGTTAAGACTTCCAAAGAGGCATATGGGCTTTCTGTGCTGTTGGATTCTCTGATAGTAATTGGAACACCTCTCCTGTTTCCTCTCTTCCTCCCTGCAGTGGGCCGAGTTTTTGCTGTTTGCGTGCCTTCTATTCGCTGTCTCCATCATTTTCTCCATCATGGCTTACTTCTACACCTACGTGACATCAGAGCAACTGGTCAAGAAAGAGGAGGAGAAGGAAGAGGAGATTCCTCCACCGTATCGGGATATCTCTCTCAGCTCAGTTAACAAGCAGACAATGATGTAGAACACCATCAACCCTCCACAGCTGATCACCTTCTTAACTTGCTGCTTCCTGTCTTATTTACAGGACACATTCTGTCGCCATGTAGATATGCCCCAGGATCTTTAATCAGGAGTGGATTCAGAGTAATGCATTAATTATTTTCCTTACTTTGAACATTGTGGAGGTAGAGGGGAAATCAAGGAACTTATTTTTCCCCTTCCCCACTCCCCAGTGTCCTTGCTTCCCTCCAATACTGCTGATGGGCTCTCTAACCCTCAGATACGACTAAAGGGCACTTCAGAGAGTAGGTCAGAGTTAACAATGAGTTGGTTTGTGACTGGAGTCACATACAGACCAGCCAATGAGCAGCTCTCTTTTGCAGTTAAACTAGTTTGATTAGAACGGCCACCTTCACTGATATAAGTTTACCAATTCCAAATTCTTCAGTTCAGAATCCTCAAACTGCCACTGGGGGTGCAGGGTAGGTGGGAGATAATTTACACAAACGTTTTCTGGCCTATGCAGTTCACTACGCTACCCAAACGTACTCACACAATATGGGCATCGATGCCTAGTCCAATATTTATTTCCCATTCCTAATTTTCAAGAGTGCACTTAAGAGTCAACCACATTTCTGTGGGTCTGGAGTCAAATATAGGCTAGACCAGTTAAGATTGGAAAATTTCAGATGGTTCTTAAGACAAATGACAATGACCAAATATTCACTATTAAGCCAGCTTTCTTTTAATTCAATATATATTTAAAATTGGAATGCTAACTACCAGAGCATTTGGTGTGGGGTTCTGGATTCTTAGCCCAGAGATATTACCACGACACGACCTGCTCCCATCCAGCTTCAATTTAAAACTATTCGTGGAACCAGCTTCTGCCACCATTTCAGGCAGAGCATTCCAGCTCCCAACAACTTACTAGATAAAAACACTTCTCTCCATCTCTCCTTCAGATCTTCTTTTGCCCCCAGTGATTGGTGAATGTCAGACTGGATGAACTTCAGCAGAGTCCAGGATAGGGGCGTTTTGCATTCCTTTGTTTTGTGCAATTGCACCAATCATTCAGTGATATTGGTCAGACAATAATTGACATTCTTTCATGGAAAATTAGACTTTAGATGGACAATTGGCAACTGAGAGGGTCTTCAAGCACAGCTCATCTGTAAGATTGCTGCAGTCTTACAGACAGTGGATGGCAAGGGTCAGCAGTCTAAAGCATTGCTCTCTTAAAGGTTCATGCACATCATAACAGGAAAGGAACAGCAGGAAAAGGGAGGGGCAAGCAGCTGTTGGGGTCCCCACTTCAGAGTTTTACTCGCTGCCGAATACTGCGTGTGTACAAAAGGTCTGGAGATGTTAGAATGTCATTTGAGGGAGGGAGGGGTTGTAGGCACCATAAGTCGCCATGTAGATATGCCCCAGGATCTTTAATCAGGAGTGGATTCAGAGTAATGCGTACATTATTTTCCTTACTTTGAACATTGTGGGGTAGAGGAGAAATCAAGGAACTTACTTTTCCCCTCCCCCACTCCCCGTTGAATCTTGCCAATGTCCTTGCTTCCCTCTAATCAGTGGGCATTCTGTGCCAGATGCTGGAATGACATCAGCAATTCAGACAAGTATCTCCTCCCTTCAGCAGGGAAATTACTGGCATGCATGATGACTCCTCCACATCCCACATTCTGATCTACCTCCTCGGTAATCTTCTCGAATAAGGATCTATCTACCTCTGTCTTTAAAATATTCAGTGAGCCCCACCTACATTTCCTCTCTGAGGCAGAGAGTTCCAAACATGCACAAGCTTTCTCATAAGGGTGACTCCTGGTTTTGAAATGATTTCTCTGTTAGCCCCGACCCCATGAGCTCCTGCTTTGAATGATACCATTTTTAGTGGGAGCCCCAGAAAGGTTTCCCTTTATTCTCAGTGCATGTTTTTTTTTCTTTTAAAGAACTCCAATACATTGGTTAAACAGGATTTCTCTTTTGCAAAACTATGCCAACATCTCCCAACTATCTTCAGTTTAGCAATGTGCTCTTCTATAACCTCCTAACAGCTTCCCGATGACATATGTCATGCTAACAGACCTATAGTTTCCTGTTTTCTGCTGCACACTCCTCTTGAACAGGGAGGGGAGTTAGATTTGCCATCTCTCTTAAAATATTGGAAAATTCATATCAACACATCCACTATTTCATTAGCCACCTCTTTAAACACCCTAGGATGAAATCCATCTGGACCAGGAGACTTGACAACCACAGCTCCATCAGTTTGGTCAGTACTACTTCCCTCGTCATTGTACTTTCAGCAACTTTCGCTGAAATGTTTTCTTTTTATCTTCTACAGTGAAGATAGAAGCAAAAATGTGTGCTCATTTTATCACCATTTTCTTATTATCTACAATTAACTGTCCACTCTCACTGTTCAGAAAACCAACACATATTTTTACTTGTAAATCTGCAGGAATCCTTCCTATCCATTTTTATACTTCAGTTAGATTCCTCTCTTACTCTTCAATTCTTTTTCCTAATTAATCTTTTAGCCATTATTTACGTTTTGTTTATATTCTGTCCAATTATCTGACCTGCCACTCTTCTTTGTGCAATGATTAGCTTTTTGCTTAAGTTTGGTGCTTTGCTTAATGTCATTAGTTCACTACAGAAATGAGCGCCCCTCCCTCCCACTGCCCAATTATGTATACTATAGGAATATAGTTATTCTGGGATATTCCCATTAATGTCCTCTGCTGCTTCTTTATTCATCTAACCCTAAGCATAAAATCCTGTTTCACGCCAGCTAGCAGAACTTTCATGCCTCTATCATTTTTAAGTTTAAAATGCTGTCTTAGCCCCGCACTTCTCATTTTCAAATTGAATGTAAAATTCAATCATGCTGCTATCAAAGGGTGCTTTTACTCTGAGGGAATTAATCCTGTCTCCTTACATATTACAGTCAGTTCCGTTATAACGTGTAGTTCTTCCACGTGAATTGGCTATAACGCAGTTGAAGGATTTAAAGCATTATTTGTAGAATGTGAGCTTCCTGACCTGTGTTGGGTATAACCAATTTTGGTCCCATTAGTTTCAGTGGTGCTGCTATTACACAAATTTCTTATAACGCAGGATCACATGGAACAGAACTATTGCGTTATATCACAACAGACTGTATAGGGTGTGCTGGTTGGTCCCAAGTTGTGCTGCTTAAGAAACTATCCCAAAATCAAACCATGAATTTTTAATTCGGACCACCATTGCCAATCTGAGTTTAGCAGTTGATATATAAATTAAAGTGAACAGTGATTATTTTTGTTCCTTCATCACAAACATCTTTCTTCTCATATGCTTTGTTCTAAATCGTGATTACTGTTAGGATACCCGTATACTGCTCCCCATTAGTGCCTTTGTTCCCCTGTTATTCCTCATCTCCACCCAAACTGATTCAATCTCCTGCTCTGTTGAACCAAGGACACTAAGTATTGTGCCAATGCCATCCTTGATTAACAGAGTTACCCCTCTACCTTTATCTAATTTCCTCTTCTTCTTGCCAAACACCCCTCATTATTCAGGGCCCATTCTTGTCATGAGTCAGTGACATTTCTATAATGGCTATCAGATCATGATTATTTATTGCAATGCTTGGTATCAGTTTGCCAAGCATATTCAGATACAGGGTCTTTTGTTTTGTCTTTTTGCTGTCTTTATAACATTTACTCTTAACTGATCCTCATTTCCTATATTATTTTGGACTGCTTCTTTGACTCAAACCCTTGATCTGCTACAAGGAAGTGCGTACTGCAGATGCTGGAGATTAGAGTCAAGGTTAGAGTGGTGCTGGAAAAGCACAGCAGGTCAGGCAGCATCCGAGGAAGGGCTTATGCCCGAAACGTCGATTTTCCAGTTCCTTGGATGCTGCCTGACCTGTTGTGCTTTTCTAGCACCACTCTAATCTTGACCTTGATCTGCTACATCTACCCGAACTAGACTCCTTACTCCTTTTCAGTTTAAAGTAACTCTACTTTCCAACTTATGGTTTGAGAGAATATTGTGCATCATGGTTCAGGTACAGACCATCCCAACGGTACAGACCCCACTTTCACCAGGCCTGATTTCCGTGTCCCACAAACCAGAACCCACTTCTCCTCCAGAAGGGCTTTGAGCTATTTATCCAAATTTGCTAATGTTAGTGCCCTCTGGTAATAATCATTACCAATGAGGTTCTGTTCTTCAATTTGATGTTCATTTCCTCACATTCTTGAAGCAAATCCATTTCCATGTCCTGCCCTTGACATTTAGTGTTAGAGAGATCACCAACACATTCAGCCCATTGTTTCAGCCCTGGTCAAAAGCGACCATCTAACTATTCTAATCTCATGTTCCAGCACTTGGCCCATAGTCTTGCATACCTTAGCGTTGCAAGTGCACAGCTAAATACTTCTTAATTGTTGTGACAGATTTTCCCTGCACCACCCTTACAGATAGTAAGTTCCAATTTCCAGTTTGTACTCACATTGACTGCCACAACTGGATCCTCTGCCTCCCTGAGACCTAGCACCAGGCAAACAGCACAGCTCTCTAGGACCGATCCTCTTGTCTACATAGGACAGTGTCTATACCCCTCACTATACTATCCCTTGCTCCCGCTAATTTCTTGGTGCTGTCCCCACTTGAATGGCATCCTGTACCATGGTGCCATGTTAGCTAGCTCATTCACTCTGCAGCCTCCAATCTCATCCACGCAAGTTTAAAGAACCTCAAACCTGATAGACAGTGGCAGAGCCTTCTACGCCTGCAGTACTACCTTCTGAATCCCCTTACCTGCCTCACTTGCAGTCACACATTCCTGTCTCTGACCACTGAGCAAATCAGACCCAATCCTAAATGAGGCAAAAGCAGAAATTGCTGGTGAAACTCAACAGGTCTGTGGAAAGAAAGCAGCGTTAACCTTTATAATCTGGTGACTCTTCATCAGAATCTAAATCCTAAATGATGTCCCTGCCTCCTAGTCCAGAGAAACCCAAGTAGTTTTGCCCCTTCCCTGAAGTGCCGCGATGACTGTAGTTTGTCACCAGCTCATAAAGCTCTGAGCAGAAGCTGCTGGAGGTGTCAACACTTACTGCAAATGTGTCACAGAGGAGGTATAAGGGCAAAGAACTATTAACATAATTACAGAGGGGAGACCTCACATGGAGCACTGTGTCCAGTTCTAGTCTCCTTACTGAGGGAGGGACATACCCGATTTATTGGGAGGGCAACATAAGGCTGTAAATAAAGAGTAAATACAGCTGTTTGTTGGTGTAATGGGATCATTGTAGAGGAAGTGATTGAGTAGACTACGTCTATGTTCTCTGGGGTTCAGAAAAACTGAAGGAATCTATTGAACCATAAAGCTCTTAAAGGATCAATGCTGAAAAAAATGTTTGGGGAAACGAAAACACAAGGTCACAGCCTCAGATTAAGTGGTTAAAAAAAATCCATTTAAATAGGATGGCACACGGTGCTCAGCTGTGAAATAGGCCATTTGGCCTAACCAGTTCATGCTGATATCCCTGCACCACTTGCTAAAGTTCCCTCTACTCCCATCTCACCTCTTGTGCTTGTCTGATTCCCTTTCAATGCATCAATACTTCTCACTCCAACCTTTCCCCTTGTAGCAGATTCCACACTCTCACCATTTTCCGGGTAAAGAGATTTCTCCTGAATTTAAGACAGACATTTCTTCGCTGGGAAAAGTGTGGATCATTGAAATTCTCTACTCCAAAGAAAATTTTTCGTTGGGCGTACCCAAGACAGGATGATTGATTCTTGGTTCTCTGGAATTAAAGGACAGGGAGATCAAACAGGAACGTTAACATAGAAAGATGATCTTGTTTGATGGTGGAGCAGTGTTGATGGGACTGAATAGTGTAACATCTGTTTGTGCTGCCTATGTCTGCCCTTTACAATGATGGTAGGGATTTTCCACCCCACTCACTGTGGAATCACACACCAGCCAGGCAGGGAAGGGAAGGAGGTCAGAAAACACTTCAGAAAACCTGGTTTGTACACCATCAACAGGGAATCATCAAAGAGACAGCGTTCGTCCTGACATTCAGAGCTGCGTCCAGTCATTGAAGTGGAGACTCAGCAACTTTGAGCTTCCTACATATGAATATTTATACCCAAGAGAGAAATCTAAAATCCATTTTCTAAATAACTGGCTATTTATAAGAACAATGTATATTTTGCAAATTTTTATCCACTAATGTGACTGATGCATTAGCGATGTGTCAAAATTGTGAATTAAAATTGTATCTAGATTGACTTTGTGACTGGCTCTTGCTGAGCTCTCCCTGTCCTTGATGTTCAATGGTTCCTGTAACTGACTGGCTGTTTGTTAGAAATGGATTGGGAAGTCACTGCAAGCTGTACCTCCTTCCATTGACTTCCCTCCCACTGACAGAGTGCATTGATCGCCGCCCAAACAACCGCCTCCACGATCGCCAGGAAGACCATCGCCGACAGATTCGCGGCCTCCGCGGCTATCGAGAATAACACTGTCTCTGTCGTTGCCACAGCCATTTCCGCCCACAGTGACATCACTAACCTGCACGACCACAGTGCCGCATGTGTCTCCGCCCCCACGCCAATCTCCGTCACCACGTCTAACCCCACCCCCACTTCGATCTCTGTCACGTCTAACCCCGCCCCCACGCCGATCTCCGTCACCACGCCCAACTCCGCCCACTCGCCGATCTCCACCCCCGCCCCCACGCCCAACCCCGCCCCGACACCCAGTTCCAGCCCCACACCAGGTCCTAGCTCCCAGCCCTGCCATGCTTTCACCATCCCTCCAGACCTACCCCTCTCTGAGGATGAAAGATCAGTCCTCAGCAGAGGCCTCACCTTCATTCCCCTACCCTCACGGATTAACGAGTTCAACATGCGGCGTGACATCGAACAATTCTTCCGCCACCTTCACCTCCGTGCCTACTTCTCCAACCAAGATTCTCGCCCACCCTCTGATGACCCCTTCTCCCGCCTCCAACACACTCCATCCACCTGGACACCCCGTGCTGGCCTCTTACCCGCCCTCAATCTCTTCATAGCCAACTGCCGCCGCGACATTAACTGCCTCAACTTCTCCACCCCTCTCACCCACTCCAACCTCTCACCCTCGGAACATGCAGCCCTCCACTCCCTCCGTTCCAACCCCAACCTCACTATCAAACCAGCAGACAAGGGAGGCACGGTAGTAGTTTGGCGCACCGACCTTTACACCGCTGAGGCTAAATGCCAGCCCGCGGACACCTCCTCCTACTGCCCCCTTGACCATGACCCCACCTCCCACCACCAAACCATCATCTCCCAGACCATCCATAACCTCATCACCTCAGGGGATCTCCCATCCACCGCCTCCAACCTCATAGTCCCACAACCCAGCACCACCCGTTTCTACCTCCTGCCCAAAATCCACAAACCTGACTGCCCCAGCCGACCCATTGTCTCAGCCTGCTCCTGCCCCACCGAACTCATCTCTGCATACCTCGACACGGTCCTGTCCCCCTTAGTCCACGAACTCCCCACCTACATTCGGGACACCACCCACGCCCTCCACCTCCTCCATGATTTTCGCTTCCCCGGTCCCCAATGCCTTATCTTCACCATGGACATCCAGTCCTTGTACACCTCCATCCCCCATCATGAAGGACTCAAAGCCCTCCGCTTCTTCCTTTCCTGCCGAACCAACCAGTACCCTTCCACTGACATCCTCCTTCAACTGACTGAACTGGTCCTCACCCTGAACAACTTCTCTTTCCAATCCTCTCACTTCCTCCAAACCAAAGGAGTAGCCATGGGCACCCGCATGGGCCCCAGCTATGCCTGCCTCTCGTAGGGTATGTGGAACAGTCCATCTTCCACAGCTACACTGGCACCACCCCCCACCTTTTCCTCCGCTACATTGATGATTGTATCGGCGCTGCCTCGTGGTTGAACGAGGAGTTGAACAGTTCATCCACTTTACCAACACTTTCCACCCCGACCTCAAATTCACCTGGACCATCTCAGACTCCTCCCTCCCCTTCCTAGACCTTTCCATTTCTATCTCGGGCGACCGAATCAACATAGACATTTACTATAAACCGACCGGCTCCCACAGCTACCTAGACTACACCTCCTCCCACCCTGCCCCCTGTAAAAATGCCATCCCATATTCCCAATTCCTTCGTCTCCGCCGCATCTGCTCCCAGGAGGACCAGTTCCAAAACCGTACAACCCAGATGGCCTCCCTCTTCAAGGACCGCAATTTCCCCTCAGACGTAGTCGATGATGCTCTCCACTGCATCTCTTCCACTTCTCGCTCCTCCACCCTTGAGCCCCACCCCTCCAACCGCCACCAGGACAGAACCCCACTGGTCCTCACCTACCACCCCACCAACCTCCTTGATTAGGGCAGAGAAGTAGATGTGATCTATATGGACTTCACTAAGACAAGGTTCCCCATGGGAGACTGGTTAGCAAGGTTAGATCTTATGGAATAAAGGGAGAACTAGCCATTTGGATACAGAACTGGCTCAAAGGTAGAAGACAGAGGGTGGTGGTGGAGGAGGGTTGATTTTCAGACTGGAGGCCTGTGACCAGTAGAGTGCCACAAGGATCGGTGCTGGGCCCTCTACGTTTTGTGGGCGGCACGGTGGCACAGTGGTTAGCACTGCTGCCTCACAGCGCCAGAGACCAGGGTTCAATTCCCGCCTCAGGCGACTGACTGTGTGGAGTTTGCACGTTCTCCCCGTGTCTGCGTGGGTTTCCTCCGGGTGCTCCGGTTTCCTCCCACAGTCACAAAGATGTGCAGGTCAGGTGAATTGGCCATGCTAAATTGCCCGTAGTGTTAGGTTCGGGGAATGGGTGGGTTGCGCTTCGGCGGGGCAGTGTGGACTTGTTGGGCCGAAGGGCCTGTTTCCACACTGTAATCTAATCTAAATGATTTGGATGTGAGCATAAGAGGTACAGTTAGTAAGTTTGCAGATGACACCAAAATTGGAGGTGTAGTGGACAGCGAAGAGGGTTACCTCAGATTACAACAGGATCTGGACCAGATGGGCCAATGGGCTGAGAAGTGGCAGTTGGAGTTTAATTCAAATAAATGCGAGGTGCTGCATTTTGGGAAAGCAAATCTTAGCAGGACTTATATACTTAATGGTAAGGTCCTAGGGAGTGTTGTTGAACAAAGAGACCTTGGAGTGCAGGTTCATAGCTCCTTGAAAGTGGAGTCACAGGTAGATAGAATAGTGAAGGTGGTGTTTGGTATGTTTTCTTTTATTGGTCAGAATATCGAGTACAGGAGTTGGGAGGTCATGTTGTGGCTGTACAGGACATTGGTTAGGCAACTGTTGGAATATTGTGTGCAATTCTGGTCTCCTTCCTATCGGAAAGATGTTGTGAAACTTGAAGGAGTTCAGAAAAGATTTACAAGGATGTTGCCAAGGGTTGGAGGATTTGAGCTACAGGGAGAGGCTGAACAGGCTGGGGCTGTTTTCCCTGGAGGGTCAGTGGCTGAGGGGTGACCTTACAGAGGTTTACAAAATTATGAGGGACATGGATAGGATAAATAGACAAAGTCTTTTCCCTGGGGTCAGGGGGTCCAGAACTAGAGGACATAGGTTTAGGGTGAGAGGGGAAAGATATGAGAGAGACCTAAGGGGCAACTTTTTCACGCAGAGGGTGGTACATGTATGGAATGAGCTGCCAGAGGATGTGGTGGAGGCTGGTACAATTGCAACATTTAAGAGGCATTTGGATGGGTATATGAATAGGAAGGGTTTGGAGGGATATGGGCTGGGTGCTGGCAGGAGGGACTAGATTGGGTTGGGGTATCTGGTCGGCGTGGACAGGTTGGACCGAAGGGTCTGTTTCCATGCTGTACATCTCTATGACTCTATACCATTGTGGATTTACACTCTGTGGTCACAGAAAAGCCTTGCTCACCTTGTGGTGTCATTATAGCTTTCCTCCCAGCCAATTCATAGGACATTCAGACCAACAAGTCCTCACCAACCCTCCGAAATGCATCCCACCCAAACCCTATAATCCTGCAGGGGCCATGGCCAAGATAACTAACCTACACATCCCTGGACACTATGTGCAATTTAGCAACGGTCAATCCACCTTGCCTGCCCATCTTTGGACTGTGGGAGGAAATCAGACCACCTGGCAGAACCCATGTAGACATGAGGAGAACATGCAAACTCCACACAGACTTTCACCCGAGGTTGGAATCAAACCCAGGTCCCTGGCACTGTGAGGCAGCAGTGCTAACCACTGTGCTACCGTGTCACTCAGAACAGCTGAACCGTCTGTGGTAGACCGGACCAGACCCCCTCAAAATACATGATGAAGATAGCCTGGACCCTAACATTTTCTTAAGTTAAAGGTAAGTATCAGGTGTTTCATTCTGTTGCAATTTGATTGGTCAAGCTAGCGGATTTAAAGCAAAACACAGATTATTCAGTTACTATAGTTAAAATACAACAAAAGAAAGAACAAAGAAAGCAATTGACTTGGCTGTAGCAAAGTGTTTAGCAAAATAATAGATGCTAAACTATTAATAATGAATAACTATTATTAATTAACTGTTTCAATATAGTGACATCCCATAAACAAAAAGCCTTATTCAGAAAACAGAATGTGCAATTTGACCAGCAGGAAGAGCTTTGACTGGCTTTTAACTGTAATTGAGAAAGGGAAACAATAGCTTCCCCTCCTTCAAGAGGCCAGCAGCAATTGCTGAAAACTAAAACTAAAAATCCTGGTTCTAAGGGTGCTTGGCCACGCCCATTCAGGCTGCTTCTGTTGTTCCAGCTTTAAGAAACAACCCAAGCCCTCACAAATTGTTCATGAGTTTTTAATAGAGAGCTCAGCGCCTCTGCTTTAAAACCACTCCAAAAAAACGGGGACAAAATACACCTCTTAAAACTATAGTATTGTCACATCATGGGCTTCCCTCTGCAGATAAACCCGCACCAGTATTCAAAACTAACCACTGATTGGGGTGCAAGGGGTGTCCTGTATGACTTCCCCAGCCCTCCTCTACCTGCCAAGTGGTGACCCATTCATAACCTGACACTCCAAGGTGATCACACCTAATAAAGCCATAGCTATGAAGCTCCCAACATTACAGATGCACTGCACTGATACAAACTGCAACTCAGACTCTGAAACCTGGACCTTGAGTTGCCCTCGTTGACTACATAGATCCTTAGCACAGAAAATGACCTGGAGCTGTCACATGGAACATGATCGAGAGTGTGGTGCTGGAAAAGCACAGCCGGTCAGTCAGCATCGGAGGAGCAGGAGAGTCAATGTTTCGAGCAGAAGCTTTCCATTTCTCCCACATGGAACACGATGCACACTTTATCTGCCTTGCTGTGCTTTCATTTATGAGACAATACAACTCACTAACTAAATGAAGCCTTTCCCAGCTGCCTTTGACTTTATAGAGAGATTAACAGAAACGTTATACTCAATTCATACTATCTGAAAACCTTATATTTTAAGATACCAAAAAGTTTGGAGCACTTTAATGCTACCATGCAATGTTAGTTAATGATAATTTTATGCTGTAGATCTGATTAATTGAACATTGATTGTAATTACATGCTTAAGTCTAAATTTGTCCTCAGATTTTTATATCTGTACCAATTAATTAACCAATCAATTTAGTTTCATATTTACTTAATTTAGATTCAAATAAAAACTTGACAGAAAACGCACCCATGTGACTCCATGTCTTCTGATGTCATTTGGATTTTGGGACATCTCAATCTCCCACAGCTCTGGTTCTCTAACCCCCACCCCTTTTAAATTTCCATTTCCATTAATTTGTGAAACTTGAAAGGGTTCAGAAAATATTTACAAGGATGGAGGGTTGGAGGGTTTGAGCTATAGGGTAAGGCTGAGTAAGCTGTTTTCCCTGGAGTGCGGAAGCTGAGGGGTGAACTTATAGAGAGATTAACAGAAATGTTACACTCAATTCATACAATCTGAAAACCTTATATTTTAAGATAGTGAAATGTCGGAGCACTTTAATGCTACCATGCAATGTTAATTAATGATAATTTTATCCTGTAGATCTGATTAATTGAACATTGATTGTAATTACGCGCTAAAGTCATGGATAGGGTAAATAGACAAGGACTTTTCCCTGGGGTAGGGGAGTCCAGAGCTAGAGGGCATAGGTTTACGGTGAGAGGGGGAAGATTTAAAAGGGACATAAGGAGCATTTTCTTACATGCAAAGGGTGGTAAGCGTATGGAATGAGCTGCCAGAGGAAGTGGTGGAGGCTGGTACAATTACAACATTTAAAAGGCATCTGGATGGGTGTATCAATAGGAAGGATTTAGAGGGATATGGGCCAAGTGCTGGCAAATGGGACTAGATTAGATTAGGATATCTGATTGGCATGGATGAGTTGGAATGAAGTGTCTGTTTCTGTATATCTCTACGATTCTAAGTCCCTGCTGTTTTTAAATCTCCACTCTGACTCTCAGTTTCCAGCCCTTGTATGAACTCAGTATTTCTAAATAATTTTCCAGCTCACTCTGGTTTAATTTTATGTGCAGAGCTTGGAAAGAGACTTGAAGAAGCTCTCAGTAGGCAATCACTTACCTGCTTCGTTCTGATCTTGAAGGTTGGCTCCACTTTGACATTTTTGTTACAAACTCACTCACTCCTTCACCTGTCATTGGGTCCCTGACAATGTTCTCTCTCAAACTTATTGTTTACACCGTCTCCAGTGCTTCTATACCTTTTTCATAAAACAACAAGCCAGAGATTCACACAACAATACCGAGCTTTGATACAGATTAAATATTTGACAGGTGATGCCGAACTAGGGAAGGGATTAGGTGTCCTTTGACCAACTCAATGTGCTTGTGTTTATAAATTTTGTTTAACTTATTTTTCTAATCAATCTGCTTAGAGATAGTACTACACACCTCTGGAGCAGGTGGGACTTGAAACTGGGTTGCCTAGTCCATGGGTAGGGACACTACCACTGTACCGCAAGAGAACATTTGCTGTATGTGCATCAGGGGAGGACAGATTGGGTTCTACTATGATGGCCTCCGAGTCAAACAGCCCAAAGTGCACACAGTCTAGACCATTCCATTTGGATATTTCTTTGGAAGGAGCTGACCGCACTGTTGGAATAGTCATAAGGAGATTGTCTCTTTCCAGGAATTTAGTGAAAGGCCCAATCACACATTTGCTTTGGAATTCTGTGGTGACAACAAGACATTCCCTAGAAGACAGGTTTTTGGAATGTGCCTTAAATGAGGTGAAATGTATCCAAAGACTCATTTGAGTCGCTGGCTGGTGATCAACCAAAATAAAGAAGCTTCCTTCAGGAAAACATCAACGAATTTTGTCGGGAACACGTGGAGATTATCAATGGGAGTACACAAATCTTCACATGATCATTCAAGTACCACCTACTCTGTATGTGGCCGAGTCTAAAGATCACACAGTGGACTTACAAACCATCTCAGAACCAGAGTCATCTGGTCATCCTTGATCCAAAGGGAGATGCGTGTCAAGCTAAAGCATCAAACTGGAATAAGGAATAAGGGGAAGTTAACAAGGAAGCCTAAATCTTTGAAAGTCCCAAGGCAGTGAATGCAACCTGTAATAGTCTGAAGAAATGGCTGGAAATTCTGTTGGAGCCAATTCTTCTTGGGAGTGGCTGGGTAGGAGAGGGCTCCTGGGAGGAGGGGGATTTATCCACAAAGAGTGGAGTGGCGATTGCACCTTGGCAATGTCAATTAATTATTAATCCAGAACAAATGCAGAAAGCTTTGGAGAAACACAGCAAGGCTGGCAGCATCTGTGGAGAGAAACAGAGTTAACATTTTGAGTCCTGCATGGTTCGTCTTACTAATAGAGTCCTCTTCCAAGCAACTCATCATCCTGACTCGGGAAAAAAAAATCACCATTCCATCAACATCATTGGGTTAGAATTCAGGAACTCCCTCCCAAACAGCATTTTGGGTGCGCCTACATGAAACAGATTACTGCAGTTCAAGATGGCAGCTCTCCACCAGCTTCTCAAGGGCAACTTGGAGTGGGCTCTAAGTTTCAAACAATTAACAATGGAAGAGAAACAGGCCTGCAGGAGCTGAGAATATAAAATGGATTGGAATCACTTACACTCAGCAGACAATTAAAAAGATAGTTCACAGTTATTAACTCTTGATATCTCAGCCTTCACGGTTTAATACAGCTATTGTACTCTATGCTACTTTCTCCCCACCCCCACCCTCCTCTAGCTTATCTCTCCACGCTTCAGGCTCTCTGCCTTTATTCCTGATGAAGGGCTTTTGCCCAAAACGTCGATTTTACTGCTCCTCGGATCCTGCCTGAACTGCTGTGCTCTTCCAGCACCCACTAATCCAGAATCTGGTTTCCAGCATCTGCAGTCATTGTTTTTACCCAAGGTTAAATATGAGATGACAGCCTTCCTTTTAACAGCTCTGTATCCACCACACCCTGGAGTATGATGAGGCTCCTCGGTGATTCATCAGAGACATTGAGTGAAAAAAGGCCATGGTTTGTCACTGACAGAGGGTGCGGTCTCCCATCCATACTGAAGTGATGGCCCCAGGGTGTGGTATGAGGTTATTCAAAATAATTTCCTCGAACATTTGAAGAGAGTATTTTCTTCCATTACATCACCGATTCCTTAAAAGGATCAGAATTGCTACACAAAATGCTTGAGCTCTAACAGAGTTCCTGCAATCTCCTCAACTAAATCAATTTTGAACCCCCTTCAGTGTTTTCTTTGTCTCTCAGCTCCTGAATGTAGTGACACCTGTGGGATAGGAGTACCAGAACACATTCTGCCGCCTCACCTGAGTTCATTAATTTGATTAAAGTCAACATTGAAATGGGACTTTCTCCACAGCAACACCTTTGCCAATTAGAGTCTACTTGCCAATTACCCAGCATTCTCTTCCTACACAATAATAAAACATTGTCCTACCTTCTCCTTTCATATTTCTTTCAAATGTTCTGATAAGTGTAACATTTATGTAAATTACTTGGATGTGAGCATAGGAGATATGGTTAGTAAGTTTGCAGATGACACCAAAATTGGAGGTGTAGTGGACAGCGAAGAAGGTTACCTCAAATTATAACAGGATCATGATCAGATGGGCCAATGATCCAAGGAGTGGCAGATGGAGTTTAATTTAGATAAATGTGTGGTGCTGCATTTTGGAAAGGCAAATCAGAGCAGGACTTATCCACTTAATGGTAAGGTCCTGGGTAGAGTTCCTGAACAAAGAGACCTTGGAGTGCAGGTTCATAGCTCCTTGAAGGTGGAGTTGCAGGTAGACAGGATAGTAAAGGTGGTTTTTGGTACACTTGCCTTTATTGGTCAGTGCATTGAGTATAAGAGCTTGTGAGGCCACTTTTGGAATATTATTTGCAATTTTGGTCTTCCTTCTATAGGAAGGATGTTGTGAAACTTGAAAGGTTTCAGGAAAGATTTACAAGGATGTTGCCAGAGTTGGAGGGTTTAAGCTATAGGGAGATACTGAATAGGCTGGGGTTGTTTTCCCTGGAGTGTCAGAGGCTAAGGAGGGGAGAGGGTTCTTTTTGAGGTTTATAGATCATGAGAGGTATGGATAGGATAAATAGACAAGGTCTTTTCCCAGGGTGAGGGAATTCAAAACTAGGCATAGATTTAAGTGAGAGGATGGTGCTTGCATGGAATGAGCTGCTAGAGGAAGAGGTGGAGGCTGGTACAATTTCAACATTTAAAGGCCATCTGGCTGGGTATATGACTAGGTTGGGTTTAGAGGGATATGGGTCAAGTGCTGGCAAATTGAACCAAAATAGTTTAAGATATCTGGATGAGTTGGACCAAAGAATCCACTTCTGTGTTGTACATCTATGATTCTGTTTCTCTGTATGAAAACAATTAATAAAATGTATGCTTTGTCCACAATGTTCAAGTTCAGTATCACCAAATGACTGTCAATTTATTTAAGGACCCAAGAAATGGCTTTGGAAGTAGGTGCAGAGGTACAGTGGTTAGCACTGCTGCCTCACAGTACTTGGATCCAGGTTGATTCCAGCCTTGGGTGACTGGCTGTGCAGAGTTTGCATGTTCTTCCCGTGTCTGTGTGGGTTTCATTCGGGTGCTCCAGCTTCCTCCCACAGTCCAAAGATGTGCAGGCAAGTGGAATCAGCCATGGTAAATGTGGGGTTATGGGGATAGCGTTGGGGGAGGTGCTGGGTCTGGGTGAGATACTCTTCAGAGGGTAGATGTGGATTCAATGGGCCAAATGGCCTCTTGCTGCACTGCAGGGATTCTAGGTCACAAGAACCTTTATGTGCACTTTGTCATTCAATTGGATCACCATTTTCTAGTTCAACTATTCTGCCTTATCCTATCCTATAGTTTTCATATAAAGCCCAAAAAGAAATTTTGTCCTGAATGTATTTATTGACTAAGCATCTACATCACTCCAGGATTTGTTCTGAATTCTTTCGCAGGACGCGGGTGTTGCTTGCTGGGCTGGCATTTGCTATTTGTCCCTAACTGCCCTTGAGAAGACGGTGTTGAGTTGACTTCTTATACAGGCTGCAGTCCATGCATGTGTACACCCACAGTGTTGTGGGGTAGGGGGTACAACTCATGGATTTATGAACCAGGAATTGGGTGAAAGGAATGTGAATACAGTTCCATGGTGGGGTGCTTCGCGTGGCTTAGGGGAACCTACAGGAGGTGGTATAGCCATATATCTGTCTTCCTTGTCCTTCGAGATGATAGAGGTTATGAATTTGGAAGGTGCTGTCAATAGAGGTGAGTCACTAAGGTGTATCTTGCAAGTAAAACAGAATGAATGTTGAAGATGTTAGATGCCTTGCCAATGATGCATGCTGCTTTATCCTGGAAAATAGCGAGCATCTTCAATATTGTTGGAGCTGCCCCCATCCAGGCAAGTGGGGAGTACTCCATCACACTCCTGACTTGTGTCTTGTAGGTAATGGACAGCTTTTGGCTGTCAGATGGTGAGTTACTTGCCACTGTATTCCCAGCCTCTGACTGTTCTTGTAGTCACTGTATTTATATGGCAGGCCCAGTTCAGTTTCTGGTCAATGGTAACCCCTAGGATTACTGTCACTGACACACTTACTTTCACTAATGGCCCCTAGGGTTACCATTACTGAAAGTAGGTGTGTCAGTGACAGTAATGCCATTGAATGTCAAGGAACAATCTTGTTACAGATGGTCATTGCCTGGCATTTGTTTGGTGCAAATGTGACTTGCCACCTTTCAAACCATGTCTGGATATTGTCCAGATCTTGTTACATTTGAACATGGACTCCTTCAGTATCTGAGGAGTTGTGAATGGTGCTGAACATCCCCATTTCTGACCTCATGATGGAGGGAAGGTTGTTGATGAAGCAAGGTGAAGATGACTGGGCCTCAGACACTACCCTGAGGAAGTCCTCTGGAATTCAGCTGTTTGTCCATGTTTGGACCAAGGCTGTAATGAGGTCAAGAGCCAAGTAGCCCTGGCGGAATCCAAACTGGGCGTCACTGAGTAGGTTATTGCGAAGCAGGTGCTGCTTGATGGCACAGTTAATGACACCTTCCAACACTTTACTGTGAGTGAGGATAGACTGATGGCTTAGAATTGGCCCGGTTAAATTTGGCCTGCTTTTTGCTAACAAGACATACCCTGGGCAATTTTCCAAGTTGTCAGGTAGATGTCAGTGTTGTAACTGTCTTGGAACAACTTGGCTTGGGGTGCAGCAAGTATTGGAGCACAAGCCTACAGTACGACTGCTGGAATATTGTCAAGGCCCATAGACGTTACAGTACCTTGATGTCACATTGAGTGAATCGAATTGACTGAAGACTGGTAACTGTGATGCTGGGTACCTCCGGATGAGGTCGAATTGGATCATCTGGGTGACTGTTTCTGACTGAATATTGTTGCAAATGTTTCGGCCTTTCCTTCTGCATTGATATGCCATCCTCCCCTGTCATTGAGCTTGGGAACACAAACACAGCCTTTTGCAGTGAGTTATTTAATTGTCCACACCATTCATGACTGGATGTGGCAGGGCAGCAGAGCCTATGCCTGAATCAGTTAAGGATTTGCCGAGCTCTGTCCATCATTTCCACTCGAGGGGAGGGGCTAATGGCTGGCCACACTCAAGCAGTGGTCAGCCAGTGAGATGTGCACAGTTGAGGGGCATGGACAATTGTGCAGCCAGTCCAGTCAGAGAGTTGGTTACACCACGTGGTGTCCGGATGCCAAATTTAAACAGCATTTCAGCACATATCCACCAGTTTCTCCAGTCGACAGGAAGATTTCAGATTGGAACTGCTGCCAGTTCCCTTCCTCCTCCCACTTACAGATCCCCAGACAGATATCATCCTCCCTTCCAAAGACAACCATACGCCCAACTCCCTGGGCAGATGTCCGCTGAGCTCACCACTGCAGCTCAGCCTTCTCTCCCCCATTCTATAAAAGGTTTCCCACACTCAGGAAAACCATCTCCTACTCCTCTGCATCCATCAGGAAAGCTCCCTTGCCTGCTGTCAATTTCACCAGTTTCCTCATCTCCCCTCCCCCCACCTTATCCCAGATCCAACCCCCCAACTCAGCACCGCCCTCATGACCTGTGCAACCTGTTCATCTTCCTTCCCACCTATTCGCTCCACCTTTCGCTCTAACCTATCATCATTACCCCCACCTTCATCTACCTATCACATTCCCAGTACCTTCCCCCCCAGCCCCACCCTCTCCCATTTATCTCTCAGGCCTCTTTGCACCCCCCACACATTCCTGATGAAGAGATTATGTTCGAAACGTTGATTCCCCTGCTCCTCAGATGCTGCCTGACAGGCTGCGCTTTTCCAGCAGCACACTTTTTGGCTGCTTCAGGCCTTCTTGATATCACTTTAAGAGGGGACGTGCTGACGAGCGGGTAACCAGGCTGCAGTGCATCATCGAAGTTGGAGCACATAGGGAGAGGGAGTGGAACTATACTCTCCTGTGGCAACAGTTGCTGTATTTCAGTAACAAATCCATCTCCTGGGTAATCCTGTATTAACAAGAAACAGGCCTATATCCAGTTTACCCAGCCTGGCAGGTATTGAAGTTTCCAAAAGGGAAATACAGAACAGCAACATGTGACCTTAAATCAGTCATGAATCTGAAAACATGTGTTTCTCATGCCACCTCCATGCCAACACGGTCACAAAAGGTACAATTTAATCTGCAGACCATATGTATTAAATGTGTATGCAGGACATAAGAACACAAGAACTAGGAGCAGGAGTAGGCCATCTGGCCCCTTGAGCCTGCTCCGCCATTCAATAAGATCATGGCTGACCTTTTTATGGACTCAGCTCCACTTACCTGCCCTCTCACCATAACCCTTAATTCCTTTACCGTTCAAAAATCTATCTATCTTTGCCTTAAAAACATTCAACGAGGCAGCGTCAACTGCTTCACTGGGCAGGGAATTCCACAGATTCACAGCCCTTTGGGTGAAGATGTTCCTCCTCAACTCAGTCCTAAACCTGCTCCCTCTTAATTTGAGGCTATGCCTCCAAGTTCTAGTTTCACCCACCAGTGAAAACAACCCCCTGCTTCTAGCTTATCTATTCCCTCCATAATTTTATAGGTTTGCAGAAGATCCTCCCTCTTTGTTCTAAATTTCAATGAGTATAGTCCCAGTCCACTCAATCTCTCCTCACAAGCTAACCCTCTCAACTCCAGAATCAACATAGTGAACCTCTAGGGCCAGTACATCCTTTCTCAAATAATAAGATCAAAACTGTACACAGAATTCCAGGTGTGGCCTCACCAGCAACCTGTAAAGCTGCAGCATAACCTCCCTGTTTTTAAACTTAATCTCTCGAGCATCTTGTGCTGGTAACTCACCTCCTGACTCCTGAAAGCCAGTCTACAAGGCACAAGTCAGGAGTGTGATGGAAAATTCCCCATTTGCCTGGATGGGTGCAGCTCCAGCTACACTCAAGAAGTTTGACATCATCCAGGATAAAGCAACTTACATCGACTGACACCACATCATTAACATTCACTCCCTCCACCACCAATGCTCAGTAGCAGCAGTGTGGACTATCTATAAGATGCACTGCAGAAATTCATCAAAGATCCTGAGGCAGTACCTCCCAAACCCACGACCACTTCCATCTGATGGACAACAGCAGCAGATACTTGGGAACTCCATCCTCTGCAAACTCCCCTCTAAGCCACTCACCATCCTGACTTGGAAATATAACACCATTCCTTCACTGTCACTTGGTCAAAATCCTGGAATTCCCTCCCTAACGGCATTGTGGGTCAACCCACAGCAGGTGGACTGTAGTGGTTCAAGACTGCACTGCCTGCTCAAGAGCACCTAGATAGGCAATAAGTGTGGTCCCAGCCAGTGGTGCCCATGTCCCGCAAGTACATTTCCCTGCTCACGATCAGGAACCATAACCGCTGCCAACAGATGCCCCCCCCCCCCCCCCCAGTTATCCTGTGATATGAAGGTGGCATTTCTCAGTTAACATCATTAAGTGCCAGGGGCTTCACTACATTTCATTTCATGATGTTATCACCCCACCCAAGAATTAAAGGCCCTGGTCTCGCTGATGATTGGGCGAATATTGTCTTGGAACAATTAATACTAATTATAAAAGAACATAAGGCTATTACTTTTTCCATTATTCTAATACAGAGCAAAGTTAATGGAGCAGTTTGATTTATAGTCTTATAGTTTGATTTAAAGTAATTGTTCACAAAACCTATGTTTCTTCCACTAATTTACCTCCAGGATCTGAGCAATAGAATCTCAGTCAATACTCCGAGGGGTTGCTGCACTGTCTAAGAGGTGGGTCTGAGTCAAACCCATCTGGAAGGAGATGATCCCACAATTAGAATGGCTCTGAGATGACCTTTGGTTGAGAAAGGTCTGCTGCCATGTCTTTTCAATGACACTGATATAATTGTAAAGGATGCACTTCAGGGCTAAATCTGTGGACTGTGTAGATTATTTTTTAAAAAGCAGCTTATTGGGGAATTTGAGCTTTCATTGGTGTTAGTTTAAAGCATGCAAGGCTTTTAAAACACAGACTTTGATCACAGCAGGGGGCAGTGTAAGAGAGGAAATTATAGCAATTCTGAAAAAGGCAACAGCTTCCTTTTACTATAAAGTCTCATATCAAAGATTCAAAGAACAAAGTTAGGGCTTGGCAGAAGCAACAATAGGAAATAATGTTATGGAACAAGATCCTTCATCTCTAACCATCAATGCAGTTGAAATTCAACAGAGAATAGACTTTGAGGCATTAAAATGTAGGAGCAGAGGTAGGCTATTTGGCCCACCAAGTTAGCGCTGCTAATAAAAGCAGATATTATAAAAAGCCATGATTCGGAGATGCCGGTGTTGGACTGGGGTGTACAAAGTTAAAAATCACACAACACCAGGTTATAGTCCATCAGGTTTAATTGGAAGCACACTAGCTTTCGGAGCGACTATCACCTGATGAAGGAGCGTCGCTCCGAAAGCTTGTGTGCTTCCAATTAAACCTGTTGGACTATAACCTGGTGTTGTGTGATTTTTAACATTATAAAAAGCAGTAGTACATACCATTTACTAGACTTTTTCACCTACCTTCAAGGTCAGGAAAAATAGTTAGGTTTTTAACCATACTTATTTATTTAAAAATGTTTCTCATGGGATGTTTGCAGTGCCACCCCTAAGTGCCATTGAACTGAGTGGTCTCCCAGAGCATTTCAAAGGGCAATTATGAGCCATCCACATTGCTCTGGGTCTGGAGTCACATATGGGCCAGACCCAGCATGGAAAGCAGATTTCCAACCCTGAAAGAAACGAGTGAACCAGCTAAGTCTTTACAGCAATGAAGAATGATTTCATAGTCACAATTACTGAGACCAGTTTTATATTCCAAATTTAATTGATTGGCTTTAAGAAGGGAAAACAGGATGGCATGGGCATAAGGGGATAATAAAGAGAGATAGAGAAGTAAAATGTTTTTTTGTTTAAAAAGTCTCCAATTATGACTTGAAGCCATAAGACGGCACATTATCGAAATGTGAGTTTCAGATCTGGTGAGCTTGTTTGTCAGTAATATATAGTTATTGCTTTGTTAAAAATATATTTTCACATGAATGGAGAAACGTTAATTTTTCGTGGTGCAATTTTCTATCATGAAAGGGCCTTGACTTTATACCATTTCAAGTGTTTTGAATGGAGGTTTCTCAGCCAAATGACAGTCAACTGACGATTCTGAATGAGGAAGGACAACCAGAGATTTCATGGTCTCCATATTTAATTGCGTATGTTTAATTGCTGGATGTTTCTAAATAAAAACCGAAAGAATTGCAGATGTTGTAAATCAGAGATAAAATTAAACATTCCTGGAAAAGGTCAGCAGGTCTGGCAGTATCAGAACCAGTTCTGAGGAAGGGTCACAGAACCCAAAACATTAACTCTGATCTCTCTCCACAGGTGCTGCCAGACCTGCTGAGCTTTTCCAGCAATTTCTGTTCCTGTTGCTGGAATTTTCTGTCTGATTCATGCTCAGGGCCACTTGCTCAGACTTCCATCAACAGTCTTACATTTTTACTCCTTCTACCGCAGTACATGAGATACGCTGACTTGCCAAAGCTCCTTCGAAAGCACTTTCCAAACACACAATGCCCACTGCTTTGGTGGCTCAGGGCAGCAGCAATTCAATTCACCCATCACCTTCTCAAGGACAATCAAAGATGGTCAATGATGCTGGCCTCAATGCTATGTTCATTCTATGAATGAATAAAAGAAGTGAATCCTGAAGATCAGTGATTGCAACACAGGGAAAACGATGCAGCGTTTCATTAATCATGACAAATAACCATGTGTCGAGAGATTGGTGCTGGAAAAGCCTTATGCCCAAAATGTCGATTCTCCTGCTCCTCGGATGCTGCCTGACCTGCTGTGCCTTTCCAGCACTACACTCTCAACTCTGAGCTCCAACATCTGCAGTCCTCACTTTCTCCAAAAAACCATGAGTCAATATTTAAATTCATTATTGAAGAATGCACCTGATATGATGTTTCTCCAGACAGGTGAGAAGAAAGTTTGATTGCTCTGGATTGACTGGACAATCTGTAGCGAAGGGCATGCCTGTAAAACTGAGGTTACCTTCTGCAAGGAGGGGTAATTAAAGGACATTCTGGATTAGTGGTGCTGGAAGAGCACAGCAGTTCAGGCAGGATCCAAGGAGCTTCGCAATCGACGTTTCGGGCAAAAGCCCTTCATCAGGAATAAAGGCAGTGAGCCTGAAGCGTGGAGAGATAAGCTAGCTTCAGGCTCCCTGCCTTTATTCCTGATGAAGGGCTTTTGCCCGAAACGTCGATTGCGAAGCTCCTTGGATCCTGCCTGAACTGCTGTGCTCTTCCAGCACCACTAATCCAGAATCTGGTTTCCAGCATCTGCAGTCATTGTTTTTACCTCCGTAATTAAAGGACACACTCATAGGGAATATATCAAAGGGAAAACTGGTCAACATGATTTACACTTTACAGTAAGACTTTTTAAAATCATTCACAGTGAGTTGGTGTCACTGGCTGGGCCTGTAATTATTGCCCAGAGTGCAGTTAAGAGACAGCCACATTGCTGTGGGTCTGGAGTCACAGGGAGGCCAGACCAGGTAAGGATGGTCATTTCTTAAAAGGACCTTAACAAACCAGATAGGTTTTTCAGCAATTAGCAACAGTTTCATGGTCATTGTTAGACTAATTTCAGATTTTTCTTTTCAAAAATTGAATTCAATGTGGAAGGATTTGAACCGGCCTCCCCAGAATATTACTTGGGTTTCTGGATTAATAGGTCAAGTGAGAACATCCCTAAGCTATGCCCTGTTGATAAAAGCATAACTTGAACATTAATAGCAGAAGAACTGAGGGTGACTAGAACATGCTTACCTTATGCAGGAAGTTAGAACGAGTGATGCATTCAAATTCTAAGAAACACAGAAGAACCGCACCTGCTGGAAATCAGAAATAAAAACAGAAACTTCAGGAGAAACTCCAAAGGTCTGGCAGCACCTGTGGAAAGAGAAAAAGCATTGGATTCGGATCCAGTCACCCTTCTTCAGAACTCAGTTCTGCCAGACCTGCCGAGTTTTCCCAGTAGTTTCTGTTTTGGCTGCTTCAGAATAGGTGGACATGGGAGTTACGAGAGTGGCTGTATTAAAGGAGGAATCAGGCAGATACTTAAAGGAGTGAAAACATTCTGGCTGAGGGGAAAATGGCTGTCACATCGAGGTAGTGGCAGCATGAACACAGTGGGATAAATGTATCTCTCTGTGCTGACATTTTCATGTCTTGACAGTGAGAACATTTTACCAGACCTGTCTTTCAATTTTAATTGCCCTGAAAATGTTCAGTCCCTTTCTTACACGTCAGCTGCCCTCTTCTGGTTGGCTAAAGTGGGAAGATCTTTAACAAAGCCCTGACAATCCACATTACTCATTGAAGAGGAATTGCAGATATAAGATATTGGGCTGTCCCATCACTTCTCCAGCATGTCATGAGAATGACAGACCTTTTGTCTAGCATATATATATACGGTGGTATATTCTGGATGATGAATGTCACTGAGGGAACAGCCTCTGGAAACATTAAGATGAGATTCAACATAAAAAGTGTGAGGAACCTTGTGTACTGTGAGGCATGTTTAAAACAAACCTTCCAGGGTGCAGTGGAAATGTGGAACTCACTACCTGAAAGCAGTGTGTTGCTGGAAAAGCGCAGCAGGTCAGGCAGCATCAAAGGAGCAGGAGAATCGACGTTTCGGGCATGCTGTAAATGTCTACGAGCAACATAAAAATGAGTTAAGGCATGTCATAATAATAAGCATAATCCAGAATAGTGCTTAGAAGGAGAGTAAGTTTGCAAAAACAAGAAGGTTACAATGCAGTTGAAGCCACAGCTGGAGTACTGTGTGCAGTTCTGGTCTCCACACTGTAGGAAGGATGTGACTGCACTAGGGAGGGTCCAGAGAAGATTCATCAGGAGGTTGCCTGGATTGAAATGGTTCGGCTATGAAGGGAGACCGGACAGGCTGGTCTCGTTTTGATTACAGCAGAGAAGATGAAAGGGGAGGCTGATTGAGGCATATAAGTGTAGGAGGGGCATAGTTATGGTTGATAGGAATGAACGTTTCCCCTTGACGGACAGGAAATTATCTGGGGTATAGATTTAAGGGAAGGAGCAGGAGGTTTAGAGGAGAAATGTTTTCACCGAGAGGGTGACGGGGATCTGGAACAACTCCCTGAAATGACTGCAGAGGTGATAGCCATCACCAACAACTTAGTGGTTGGCACTGCTACCTCACAGCACCAGGGACTCGGGTTTGATGCCAGCATCAGGTGACAGTCTGTGTGGAGTTTACACATTCTCCCTGGGTCTATGGGAGTTTCCTCCGGGTGCTCCAGTTTCCTCCCACAGTCCAAAGCTGTGCAAGTTAGATGAATTGGCCATAGTAAACTGCCCATAGTATCCAGGGATGTGCAGGCGAGGTGGATTAGCCATGGGAATTGCGGGATTACAGGAATATAGCATGGGGGCAAGTCTAGATGGGATGCTCTACACAGGGTTGGTATGGACTCGATGGGCCTGCTTCCACATTGTAGTATTATGTGAGCACTTGAAATGTCATAACAAAGAAGGCTATTGGGCAAAGGCTGGGAAATGGGATTCGAAAAGATAGATGTTTGATGACTGGCAAGGATACAATGGGTCAAATGGCCTCCTCTGAACTGTATAGTCTATGACTCAACAATTCTAACTTGCAATAGGGCAAATCACATGTGGTCGGTGAAAGGACTGGCCTCGATGGACCAAATGGCCTTTTCCAATTACTTATCTCTCACTCTGTTACATCAGCTTCATGTTGTTAAGGATAGCATAGATCAGACAGAGAATAAAGCAGAATTTTTGATACTTCAATCACAGAATCATCTCCAGTCTGGCATTTTCTACTTTTCAAAACCTCGTACAGCATTTCTGAGTGCAAGTTTTAACTTAATGTTAGCTTCAGGGCAACCTTTTTGCATTTCTGGTTGGCAATTTATGTATCAACATTGCTCCATTCTCTTTATTCTACTGTGTGTCTGTGTGAGTGTGTGTCAGTGTTGTGTGTCTCTGTGTGTTTGTGTTTGTTAATGTGTTTGTGAGTGAGTGCGTGTGTGTTTGTATGTGCTTGTGAGTATGAGTGAGAGTGAGAGTGTTTGTGAGTGTTTTGAGTGTGTGTCTGTGTGCGTTTGTATGAGTGAGTATGAGTGTGTGTTTGTAAGTGTGAGTGAGTGAGTGTGCGTGAGACTGTACGGAGGAGAAGCAGACTGAAGCAGAGATAGTCTCCAGTAGATGTTAAAGGCTCTGATTAATGAACAACTAATCCCAAGAAAGTCTGTTAATGATTAATTACAGGAGCAGTACTAGAATTTGAAGGACGTGTTTCAACAAAGGAAACTTGGTAGGGTCCTTCTGACATCATTAATAACCATAGAAGCCAACGTGTGGTATGGGCAAACAAAAATAAAGCTGCTGCTACATGCAGAGCACATTGTAAATCTGCTCAGGAGCACAGCTGGAATTTCGTGATCTTAATAGTGACTGACGTGAAAATAAAATCATCTGTCAGCACATCACAATGATTCATCAGGTATCCTGCACAAACAGAAAATAAACATCTTTTCCACTTAGGAATAACATGTGGTTTGCAGACAACAGAGATCATCAGCTGACTTTATAAAATTCAAGGTGAAGTCTGGCCTGACTCAGGGAGATTCCCGTCAGGTAGGTGTTAAAGTTAACCCTAGTTGGCTTCTTGCCAATTCTGCTGGAGCCACCAACTAAGAACCACCACAGGTTAATTTTCAAAAGGGAACTTAATTCGATAACGTTCTCTTTTTTTCCCCTCAATACCATCACTGAGGTTCTAGTCGCTATCAAAATGGATGTTCTTCACCATTCTCCTCAGTCAAAGAAAGACTTGTATCTACGTATGAGCATCTCAATGAAAAGGGGCACTTTGCTGAAGCTTTTTATCGTACACTCATCAGGACAAATACGAGAATGCCAAACATCAAATCGGAAAAATAGCTCAAGCTAATTTAGTGGAGGTGATGGCCTAGCGGTATTGCTTCTGGGCTCAAATAATGTTCTAAGGACCAGGGTTCAAATCCTGACACAGCAAATGGTGGAATTTAAGTTAATAAGAATCTGGAATTAAGAGTCTAATGATGACTATGAAACTATTGTCAGCAACAACCCATCTGGTTTCATAATGCCCTTTAGGGAAAGAAACTGCTGGGCTACATGTAACTCCAGACCCATGGCAATATGGTTGACTTTTAACCGCCCTCTGGGCAATTACGAATGGGTAATAAATGCAGGTCTGGCCAGTGATGCTTTCCAAGCTACTAGAAAGGATACACCTATGAATATATAAGTACATTCTTCACTATTATCTGCCCCTGTGTCACAAGGCTAGTCCTTTTTTTTCTAAAAGCTGCTCTTAGGCTCAAGGAGACTCAGTCCTTGATTTTTTTTCCCAGAGGGAGGGGTAATAAACCAGGCCGGGCTCCGATCAGTCTGGTTTGGTACAGAGAGGAAAAGGATTTTGAGAGGCCTTTTGTTTATATGTAAACAAATGAGACTTCAGGCCAAAGTGGTCATGTTTTAGACTGACCTGCATAGGGAAGGGGCGTGGTCAGCTCTCTAGCTGAGCTGAACAGTTTTAGTCCAGTCTCAAACTGGGAGGTTCAACAGGGAGCTGTGTGGAAACTCTCTCTCTCTCTCTTTTCTGCCCTTCAACTTCAACCTGTAAGCAGGTATTCTATTTATACAGGTTTTTAAAGGGAGTTTGCTTATTGGAACTGTTTAGTATATTCGGAACAGCATAATTAGGTCTAGTAGGATAAGTTGAGTTCTGTAGGGGTTCTTTACTCTGTTCTTTGTGTAATTTTGTGAATAAATGTTTGTCTGTTTTAAAATATAGTAGTCAACTTAGCTGTCTTACTCTGGGTAACTTTCACTGTGCACTTACCGAAACAAATCGCAAAGTTATGGTCTAGGGCTGCCTGCTTAAGAATGTTTTGAGTGGTCTGGCCTAGTCCATCACACCGGAGGGTTTCTCTATTCCCCTGGAATCTTTTCAGTTTGGAAGACAGGCCAATCCTAGTTGAGGACCGCTGACTTTGATTTTCTTTCTAACAGTTTAAATCCTGAAAGTCCCTTTAAACTGCAGACCTTTTGTTTGCAGAGAATTATCACCTGCTGAAGCAGGCATTTCTCTTTTGTAGTATTTGAAAGATCTTTAGCCTCATCAATCTTCTTCATGGAGGGCAACCTGACTTGTTTACAGCATCCTGAATGTTTGGACATTTTTTTGCCCCTTCCATTGAGTTGTAAGTATCGCATCTTTGATCTGTGCGAGTATAATGTCATTTACAATTTGCCAATAGACCTGCACTGATCTCTGTAGACTCTTTACTTGAAATTGTTGATTGGTTTTGACATTCTCATTCACCTTCAGCAATTGCATTATTGCAGAAACCAACATGTTCACCTTTTCAGTCCTGCTGTTTGTGGGTTGCTTGTTACTGGACCTGATCTCTGGCATCTGAAAGCTCGGAAGTCTCTCATCATTTGGATAATATGCTCCTTGGATATTCTTCCTGCCAAAATGGACAATATCCACATTATATACCTTGTACAATGCAGCATTTCCAAGGTCAGTGTATCCTTCCTGATGGACAAAGCATGAGACAATGGAAGCAATGGTTCCTTCTCTTTGTATTCCATCGTTTTTTCAGATAAATGCCAACATTCCGATACCTTGTTGATTGCTCTTTGCACTCGGAGAAAGTGAGGACTGCAGATGCTGGAGATCAGAGCTGAAAATGTGTTCATGGAAAAGCACAGCAGGTCAGGCAGCATCCAAGGAGCAGGAGAATCGACGTTTCGGGCATAAGCCCTTCTTCAGGAATGAGGAGAGTGTGTAAAAGGTAGGGAGGAGGGACTTGGGGGAGGGGTGTTGGGAATGCGATAGGTGGAAGGAGGTTAAGGTGAGGGTGATAGGCCGGAGTGGGGGTGGGGGGCGGAGAGGTCAGGAAGAAGGTTGCAGGTCAACAAGGCGGTGCTGAGTCCGAGGGTTGGGACTGAGATAAGGTGGGGGGAGGAGGGAAGTGAGGAAGCTGGAGATATCTGCATTTATCCCTTGTGATTGGAGGGTTCCTAGGCAGAAGATGAGGCGCTCTTCCTTCAGGCATTGTGTTGCCATGGTATGGTGATGGAGGAGGCCAAGGACCTGCATGTCCTTGGCGGAGTGGGAGGGGGAGTTAAAGTGTTCCGCCACAGGGCGGTTGGGTTGGCTGGTGCGGGTGTCCCAGAGGTGTTCTCTGAAACGTTCCGCAAGTAGGTGGCCTGTCCTCCAATCGCCACCAAGACAGAACCCCACTGGTCCTCACCTACCACTCCACCAACCTCCAGATACATCATATCATCCTTCATCATTTCCGCCACCTCCAAACAGACCCCACCACCAAGGATATATTTCCCGCCCCTCCCCTATCAGTATTCCGGAAAGACCACTCCCTCCGCAACTCCCTCGTCAGGTCCACACCCCCCACCAACCCAACCTCCACTCCCGGCACCTTCCCCTGCAATCGCAAGAAATGCAAAACTTGCGCCCACACAACCCCCCTCACTTCCCTCCAAGGCCCCAAGGGATCCTTCCATATCCGTCACAAATTCACCTGCACCTCCACACACACCGTTTACTGCATCCGCTGCACCTGATGTGGCCTCCTCTATATTGGGGAGACAGGCCGCCTACTTGCGGAACGTTTCAGAGAACACCTCTGGGGCACCCATACCAACCAACCCAATTGCCCCATGGCGGAACACTAACTCCCCCTCCCTCTCCACTAAGGACATGCAGGTCCTTGGCCTCCTCCATCGCCAGACCATGGCAACACGACGCCTGGAGGAAGAGCGCCTCATCTTCCGCCTAGTAACCCTCCAACCACAAGGGATGAATGCAGATTTCTCCAGCTTCCTCATTTCCCCTCCCCCCACCTTGTCTCAGTCCCAACCCTCTGACTCAGCACTGCCTTCTTGACCTGCAATTTTCTTCCCGACCTCTCTGCCCCCACCCCCTCTCCAGCCTATCACCCTCACCTTAACCTCCTTCCACCTATCGCATTCCCAACGCCCCTCCCCCAAGTCCCTCCTCCCTATCTTTTATCTTAGCCTGCTTGGCACACCTTCCTCATTCCTGAAGAAGGACTTTATGCCCAAAACGTCGATTCTCCTGCTCTTTGGATGCTGCCTGACCTGCTGCGCTTTTCCAGCAACACATTTTTCAGCTCTGATCTTTGCACTCTCCAAATTTAAACTATCGATATCATTGCACTCCCAAATCTTATTGCTCCTCTATGCTTACAAACAGTTAGAAAACACACTGATTTATCTTCCTTGGATGTCAGCTGGGTGACCTCATACAAGCGCAGACATATCTAATGAAATAAAGGATAGTCATTTTCACTGTGAGGAGAAAAAATAATTCTTAATTTGAAAGTGCATTGAAATAAATCACTCACCTTTATTACTGACTACTTGAAGAATGGGTGTTGAATGGAATATTGAAGCCAGACTGCTTTGGAGAGTAGAACATTGAGCCAAAACATACCTTTAACTCAGCACCAGTGATGATAATTGACCAAGGCAGCAGAAGCTATTGATAGGACATGATTGGAACAAACGAGGAGTGCATCAAGGCTTTAGTCATCAATGATTTCAATTATCTGATAGTTAAAAGGAACCATGCTCTAAACTCTTGAAAGTTTCCAGATTCGGTTTAACTTCCAGAGTTGTAGGTCACAGTTTAAGGATATGGGGCAGAACATTTAGGACTGAGATGAAGAGAAATTTCTTCACACAGAGAGTGGTGCCGCTCTGTGCTGCAGTTGAAACCAAAATGTTGAATGTTTCAGAGTTAAATACAGCTCTTAGGGTGAAAGGAGGAAATAGAGATAGGGTACCGGTGAGGGAATTGAAGCAACAATGTTGCTATCGTAGAGTCATAGAGATGTACAGCACGGAAACAACGGTCCAACTTGTCAATGCTGACCTAACCTAATCTAGTCCCATTTGCCAGTATTTGGTCCATAGCCTCTAAATCTTTCCTGGAGAAGGGCTCATGCCCGAAACGTCGATTCTCCTATTCCTTGGATGCTGCCTGACTTGCTGCGCTTTTCCAGCAACACATTTTCAGCTCTAAACCCTTCCTGTTTGTATACCCATCCAGATGCCTTTTAAATGTTGTAATTGTGCCAGTCTCCACCACGTCCTCTGGCAGCTCGTTTCATACATGTACCACCCTTGCATGAAAAAGTTGCCCCTTAAGGCCCTTTTATATCCTTCCCCTCTCACCCTAAATCTAGCATCCACATTGCAAACCAGCTGGCCAGCCAACTGAACTAACCACTCCCCCCCTCTCCCTACAGAATACCGTTTTTTTGGTGCTAGTTGAGCTTCTTAGAAAAGTATTCTCAGGTTACTTTACACATAAGTCATTACCTTGCAATAAGACACACCTACCCCCCCAAGTCATTAACATTAATCACCATTTGAAAAGGTTCAGTGAAGCTCGGGTTGGTCAACATGGTTTATTCATTATGGTTACCTTCAACTGCTCAGAAAATGTTTGGCACTTTTTTAACTGTATTACCTTTCCCTGCTTTATGTAAAACAATTGTTTGAGATGCAGCTATTGTGCTGAGTTAGGCACAGATTTCTGATGTCATGTCCCCAGAAATCTCATGATTTCTCAAACAGTTTTAGGAGCATGGATTCCCGTCAAAGTCTTATCAATTATCCAAGTATCAATTATCTGAATTTCGGATCTACCGAAGGAGATCCTGAGGTCCCAATCGAAACATTACGTCAAAGAGCTGTTTCAACAATGATTGCGTCTTTTGTTAACAGTGATTAAAAATGAACTCGGCTCATTGAAATGCTGCTGAGAACAATCCTGGACGGTTCAGGCACCATCACCAAATGACTCCCACCCTCGCTCTCTCCCCATACTTTCCCTGTAGTTCTACACAGGGATGTACCCTAAACCAACCCCCCCCCCCACCCCCTTCCCCAGATAATCTCTCCAACATTGTCCTGTACAGGGCAAAGGTGGAACTTGTCAAAACGTTGCAGTAAAAGGTTGTGTGCGTGACTGCGTGTGTGCACGATTTGGAGACTCCCCCGGGGCAGCAGCAGTCTTACTGTTGGTGTGTAGCCCAGCTGCCCCGGGGTGGGGGGCAGCAGACTGGGGTTGGGGGAGTGGGGGGCTTCGGCTGGGAGGCGGGGCGCGGATAGGGGTCGGACGGTGGGTGGGAGTGGATGGGGTTGGGGGTGGATGGACAGGGTTGTGGGACAAGCATGTGGGGGGGGGGGGGGGGGGGGGGCGGCCAGGGGCATGGTCATGGACAGAGGCCGGACAGTGGGTGGGGGTGGGCATACAAGGTTGGGGGACAGACAGGGTTGGGGGCAGGCAGGGGCTCGCGCGCGGTGTGCTGCTGCCTAGTCTCCTGAACGGGGAGCAGACTTCACAGAAAACTCCGAGCCCCAGAGGAAATCAATTAACCGAGTAATCAATTATCCAAATGAAATAGTGCCCGCCCATCTCGTTCGGATAATCGAGGTTCCTCTGTACTTTCACTTGGTAACATTCGCCCAAGTCCAACGATGTGTCCTCAATATGTTACCCTTCACTGTTGCAAACTGACTCTAAGCAAGATTTATTACAAAGCAGATTATTATACTTACTGAAATGAAGTTTCTGGTTCTTCTCCATGTATGTTCCATTGCCCTTCCGCTACGCAGTGTCCAACTGTTCCAGTATTTCAGTATAGGCTTGTTGGATTATAGAAGATTCGCTTGTGAACTGTTTACCTCTCCTTTCCTCCATCTCTGTCACCCTCCACTCCTCTTACCACCTGACATACTCGCTCTTTCTCCCCTTCCTCTCTACTATGATATTGCTGTAACAGATTAGATTCCCTACAGAGTGGAAACAGACCCTTCAGCCCAACACGTCCACATCGACCCTCCAAAGAGTAACCCACCCAGACCCATTTCCCTCTGACTAATGCACCCAACACAATTGGCAATTTAGCACGGCCAATCCACCTGACCTGCACATCTTTGGACTGTGGGAGGAAACCCACGCAGACACGGGGAGAATGTGCAAACTTCACACAGACAGTCACCTGAGGCTAGAATTGAACCCAGGAGCTGTGAGGCAGCAGTGCTAACCACTGAGCCACCATGCTGCCCAAAATTAACACACCCCAGATGGGACTCAAACCCACAATTCCTGGCTTAGGAGGCCAGTACCTTATCCATTAGGCCACTGGGGTTTCACATAATGCTTTCATGAAATGTAATCAATTCTTCATAGAGCAATCTGTAGTATTGACTAGATAAGTCACATCACCAATTAATGTAACTATCTTGGAGGGGCCACCAAATTTCACTTTCAGAGCTTTATCTTGTAAAGGGAAGAATGTTAACGCTCTATGTCTTGTTTGAAAGTTTCTCATGGCATCACGTTTTCCCAGTCTTTAATTTTTGATTGTGAAGTTTTCAAATAAACTTTGCATACTCCTCTGAGCATCTCCAGAAACATGGATTATCAGCAGTTGGGGATTTTTCTTTCTGTCTTTCTGTCTTTGAATGTTTCCCAAATCAATCTTATGACGATAGATCAATTTGAATTGTCAAAACCAAATAGACTCATTCAATCTCTCATCCTAAATATCAGAAAATCTAAACTTATTTCCCAATCCTGAGGGTATCCATGACAAAATATTTCATCCATTGTCATGACAGTCTGTTGGTGTCTCTTAAACCTTCCTGGATGATATGCTGTGGACTTGGACCATTTTTTGCACAAGTTACTAATTATTGTGAAGAGTTTTAGGCATGAAGTCAGAACTTTGGTCTGACAGTATTTCTATGAGAAACCTATATCATAGAATTGTGGAATTTGCAGTACACAAAGAGGCCATTTGACCCACTGTGTCTGTACTGGCTCCTGGAAGAGTTACCCAGCTAGTCCGACTCTCCAGCCCGATCTCTGTAGCCCTCAAAGTTCATCACTTTCAAATATATCCCCAGCTCTTTTTTGAAACCTCCTACGGAATCTACTTCCACCATCTCCCAGGCAGGGCATTCCAAATCCTAACAACTCTCTGAGTGAAGAAGTTTCTCCTCATCTCACTCCTAGCTCTCTTGCCAACAATCTTGAAATCGTGACCCTCTAGTTACTAACTTACCAACTAGTGGAAATAGAATATCCTTCTTTACCCTGTCAAAATTGTTCCGAATTTTGAACATTTCAATCGGGTCACCTCTTAATCTTCGCTCCAAGGAGAGTGAGTCCGATTTCTCTGAACTTCCCTTGTATCTAAAATCCTTTATTCCTGGGATCATTCTCCTTTGAATGCAGGGCTTCAAAACTTTTTAAATTTTTTCTTAAATAAGGTGCCCAGAATGAAACACAATACTCCAAATGTTGTCTGACTAATGATTTGTAAAGGTGCAGCATCACTTCGTTGCTTTTATATTCTCTGCCTCTATTTATTAACCCACGGATTTTATAAGCTTTCTTTAATAAGTGTTTCAGCTTTCCTGGCCACCTTCAGAGAATCATGTACATGAACCCCGAGGTCCCTCTGCTCTCGGCCTCCCCATAAAATTTGAACAATTGAGCCTGTATTGTCTCTTCATATTTCTTCTACCAACATCTATTACCTCACATTTCTCCGCATCAAATTTCATCAATCAGCTGCCTGCTCACTTGACCAACTTGTCAATGCCTCTCTGAAGTCACTCAGTGTCATCCTCACGTTTCATTGTTCTCCCAACATTGTATCATCTGCAAATTTAGAGATTTTGCCCTGAACGTCCATCTCCAAATCATTTATATAAATTAGAAAAAGCATATGTCCCAACACCAATCCCTGGGGAACCCCACTCTCAACTCATTGCCAATCTGAGTAATGCCCATCTATATCTACTTTCTGTTTCCTATCCTTTAGCCAACTTCTAATCCATGCTGCCAAGGATCCATCGATCCCAAATATTTCTGATTTACTAATCAATCTGCCATGTGCCACCATATCAAATGCTATCTGAGGGTCCAAGTTTACAACATCCACAGCACTGCCCTCATCTCCTGCATGTATCAACTCATCAACAAAACTCCATTAAATTTGTCAGGCATGACCTACCCTTGAGGAGAAAGTGAGGACTGCAAATGCTGGAGATCAGAGCTAAAAATGTGTTGCTGGAAAAGCTCAGCAGGTCAGGCAGCATCCAAGGAGCAGGAGAATCGACGTTTCGGGCATGAGCCCTTCTTCAGGAATGTGAAGAAGGGCTCATGCCCGAAACATCGATTCTCCTGCTCCTTGGATGCTGCCTGTCCTGTTGCGCTTTTCCAGCAACACATGACCTACCCTTGACCAAGCCATGTTGACTGTCTGGTATTAACTTATTTTTTGCTGTATTTATCTTATCTTGTATTATGGCCTTAATCAGTTTTCCCACTATTGATGTCAAGCTGACATGTCTATAGTTTCCTGGTTTATCCTTTGTCCTTTTCTTAAACAATGGTGTCACACTTGTAATCCTGCAGCCCCCAGAACTACTCCCGTGATCAGAGACCTGGAAAGTTTCTGTTAAATATCGATTTGTGGCCCTGCAGATATTAACCTGCCTGCCTGTTCTTGCTAGCAGAGTGGATTACCTCATAGTCATCCACATTATACTTTTGCCTACGTATTTAACTTTGATGATTCAATATTTGGAATACCCAGTTTCTTTAGTGTATGGTGTATCAATATTTTAATTATCTGTCTTCTTAGCATTATCAACAAAATCCACGTTTGATTGCTTTGCTTGTTTATAACCTAAGTCTCAGTCAAATCCTGCAAACTTGTCAGGGGTGCCTTCTGTATCTGGAAGATGATTTTAACCATCTCTCATTCTATTTTTGTCTCTGATTTACAGCATCCACAGTAATTTTGGTTTTTATTAAGAGGGGATGATGTGAGAAAGTACAGTCAATAAGACCAGTTGGACTCAGCAACTGGACACCAACTTGTTTTAATAGTGTGAGGTACTGGGCATCTGTCCCTTTGATGCTTTACCAAGTTATTCCTACCTCACATACAATCCCATGTTGGCCATATTCAAGGATCCCATACCAAGCCCCACACTGTTAAGATTCCAGTGGAAGAAGTGCACTGAATACTAACTCACAAGTTGTCCCTCGAGAGTGAAAGTTCAATTAGTTATCACAATAGTCAACTAGTTTTATCTTTACTGGTATTCATTAAAGATACAAACAAGAGTAGACCACTCGGCCCTTCAAGTTTGTTCTACTACTCTGTAAGATCATGGCTGATCTCAACTCTACATTCTTTCATCCCAAAACAAAGACAAAACAGAGACTTCTACTGGGTTTCAGCAATGAGCATGGGACAGCACAGTGGCTCAGTGTTTCGGACTGCTGTCTCACAGTGCCAGGGACCTGGGTTTGATTTCACTCTTGGAAGACTGCCTGTGTGGAGTTTTAGATTAGATTCCATTCCCTACAGCATGGAAACAGGCTCTTCAGTCCAACACTGACCCTCTGAAGAGTAGCCCACCCAGACGCATTCCTCTACCCTATATTGGCCCAATTTAGCATGGGCAGTTCACCTGGCCTGCATATCTTTTGGACTGTGGGAAGAAACCCACACAGACACACGGGGAGAATGTGCAAACTCCACACAGACAATCACCCAAGGCAGGAATTGAACCCGGGTTCCTGGTGCTGTGAGGCAGCAGTGCTAACCACTGAGCCACCATGCCACCCATGTTTTGCACATTCCTTGCGTGGGTTTCATCTGGGTGCTTTGGTTTCCTCCCACAGTCCAAAGATGTGCAGATTTAAGTATATTGGCCATGCTGAATTGCCCATATTGTCCAGGGATGTGCAGGCTAGGTGAGTTAAGCATTGGAAATGGAGGGTTATGGGGATAGGGTGGGTTTGGGTGGGATGGTCTTTGAAGGGTCGGTGTGGACTCGATGAGCCAAACGGCCAGCTTCCACACTGTAGGGATTCTTATTTATTGTGAACAAGCTCATCCTTGAACAGTTGGAACACGGATTATTAACTACTTCAACACAAACTTAAACTATAGGGGTGGCACGGTAGCTCAGTGGTTAGCACTGCAGCCTCACAGCACCAGGGACCCGGTTTTATTCCAGCCTCGGGTGACTGTCTGTGTGGAGTTTGCACATTCTCCCTGTGTCTGCGTGGGTTTCCTCTGGGTGCTCTGGTTTCCTCCCACAATCCAAAGATGTGCAGGTCAGGTGGATTGGCCATAATGTCAGGTGCATTAGTCAGAGGGAAATGGGTCTGGGTGGGTCACTCTTCGGAGGGTCGGTGTGGACATGTTGGGCCGAAAGGGCCAGCTTCCACACTGTAGGGAATCTAATCTAATCTATACCCCTTACAACCCAAATGCACACACAGTCATACAGACTCAGGACAGGATGGGCAGAGTGTGTACACTGCATTTAATATTTTCTAACATGATCTAGGAAAACTAATATGATGGATAGGTCAGAAATTAGACAGTCATTAGGTTCAGCCTCATAGGGCTGGCTGAAAGGAAAGGGAATTGAAATTAATGGACCAAATATCAAGAGAGTTCATTTTACAGGCGAGAAACTGAATATATAAATCAGGAACGAAATACCCTGGAGATGAAAAAAAATACATTGGAAAGAAGCCATCAGTAAATGATATCTAGTGGTAAAATGAAAATGTCTAGCAATTATTTGATCATTTAGAAAGTGAGGAAGTGAGAAAAGTTTGGACATTGTGTCTCAGGGAATCACCGGGGAAGTGAGACTAATTGGAAAGCTTTCTGGAGAGACTGGCACAGGGTCAACTGGCTGAATGGCCTGAACCATTCTGTAATTGTTTGAGCATAGAAAAGATTGAAAGAAAAGACGTGGTTAAAAAAATGCTGCAAGGTTTGCTGGGCACAGGTTCAATTAACTAGAGGAAGGTCAATGTAATTTTAATACCCAGAAAAGAAAAAGATCAGGCACATAATCCTGGATATTGTATGATGGTTAGTTTGACATCTGTAATGGGGGGGATAATATTATAGAGTTTATTACAAAAGAGGTAATTCAAGAGTACTGAGTAAGAGAGAGAAAGCAATAAATCCATTGCTGGTATAAAATTATGAGCAGCTGGCCAATTTTTTTAAGCAAATATTTAAAATGCAGCAGAATCCATGGGAGGTGCACATGTTGGGTATCTGAATCTTCAAAAAGCACCAGACGGGAATCCTCGTAACAGATTTACAGACATAGTGACAGCTTGTGGAATCTATAAAGTCACATGAAATGAAATGTTTGTGAGTTGCATAATGAGGAACAAATATGCTGCTGTGTTCATTGCAACTCTCGAGGGAGTGACTGTGAAAGTCCCCTGTTATAGAGTCGTGCAGCACGGTCTTTGGTAATATTCAACACTTGTGCACTTGTACTAGAGGCAGGAGAAAGTGAGGACTGCAGATGCTGGCGATCAGTCGAGAGGGTGGGACTTGAAAAGCACCGCAGGTCAGACAGCATCCGAAGAGCAGGAGAAGCAACATTTCAAGCATAAGCCCTTCACCAGGAACGAGGCTTGTGGGCCAAGGGGGCTGAGAGATAAATAGGAAGGGGGGGGGGAGGGTGCGAGGTTAAGTGTAAGTAGATGAGAATGCCTGGGACCTACATGTCACTGGGGGAAATGGGAGAGGGTCCTGGGCCTCCTCCATTGCCAAATGCTTACCATGGGATGCATGGAGGAAGAATGCCTCATCTTCCACCTTGGGACCCTGTAACCACACAAGATCAATGTGGACTTCACCAGTTTCCTCATTTTCCCTCCTCCCACCTCATCCCAGATCCAACCTTCCAACTCGGCACCACCCTCTTGACCTACCCTACCTGTCAATCTTAACCTGTCATATTTATCTCTCAGCCTACTTGGCCCACAAACCTCATTCCTGAAGAAAGGCTTATGCCCGAAACGTCGGTTCTCCTCGGATGCTGCCTGGCCTGCTGCGCTTTTCCAGCACCACAATTTTCAATTATAATCAGACAGTCAAAGTTCAAAAGAAAGTTGTGAGAAAGTACAGTCAATGAGACCAGTTGGAGTCTCCAATCAGACACCAACTGAATAATATGTAGCATTTGATGACAGATGTTTGGAGGAGGTATGTGTTTTTTCACTGAGTTACAGGAAGAATAGAATGGGTGAGGTGCACAGTTACCATTAAGCAGTTCTGTCCTTGCTAAATCAAGCTCTGAAAATCTATTTTGTTAGTTGAAATGGCTGATGGCCTTCTCAGCTTTGTCTGGAAGATTTTTTGGGGACCTGATAGGGTAAGCATGGAAATGTTGTCCTTTGTGAGAGAGTTTAAAAATGTGTTGCTGGAAAAGTGCAACAGGTCAGGCAGCATCAAAGGAGCAGGAGAATCGACATTTCGGGCATAAGCCCTTCTTCAGGAATGAGGAGGGTGTGCCAAGCAGACTAAGATAAAAGGTAGGGTGGAGGGACTTGGGGGAAGGGCGTTGGGAATACGATAGGTGGAAGGAGTTAAGGTGAGGGTGAGAGGCCGGAGTGGGGGTGGGGGCAGAGAGGTCAGGAAGAAGATTGCAGGTCAAGAAGGTGGTGCTGAGTCCAAGGGTTGGGACTGAGATAAGGTGGGGGAAGGGGGAAATGAGAAAGCTGGAGAAATCTGCATTCATCCCTTGTGGTTGGAGGATTCCTAGGCGGAAGATGAGGCGCTCTTCCTCCAACCATCGTGTTGCCATGGTCTGGCGATGGAGGAGTCCAAGGACCTGCATGTCCTTGGCAGAGTGGGAGGGGGAGTTAAAGTGTTCAGCCACGGGGCGGTTGGGTTGGTTGGTCCGGGTGTCCCAGAGGTGTTCCCTGAAACGTTCCGCAAGTAGTCGTCCTGTATCCCCAATATAGAGGAGGCCACATCGGGTGCAGCGGATGCAGTAAATGATGTGTGTGGAGGTGCGGATATGGAAGGAGCCCTTGGGGCCTTGGAGGGAAGTGAGGGGGGAGGTGTGGGCACAAGTTTTGCATTTCTTGCGGTTGCAGGGGAAGGTGCCGGGAGTGGATGTTGGGTTGGTGGGGGGTGTGGACCTGACGAGGGAGTGGTCTTTCCGGAACGCTGATAGGGGAGGGGAGGGAAATATATCCTTGGTAGTGGGGTCTGTTTGGAGGTGGCAGAAATGACGAAGGAACGTTTCAGAGAACACCTCTGGGACACCTGCACAAACCAACCCAACCGCCCCATGGCTGAACACTTTAACTCCCCCTCCCACTCCGTCAAGGACATGCAGGTCCTTGGACTCCTCCATCGCCAGACCATAGCAACATGACGGCTGGAGGAAGAGCGCCTCATCTTCAGCCGAGGAATCCTCCAACCACAAGGGATGAACTCAGATTTCTCCAGCTTTCTCATTTCCCCTCCCCCCCACCTTTTCTCAGTCCCAACTCTCAGACTCAGCACCGACTTCTTGACCTGCAATCTTCTTCCCGACCTCTCCGCCCCCACCCCCTCTCCAGCCTCTCACCCTCACCTTAACGTTCTTCCACCTATCGTATTCCCAATGCCCCTCCTCCAAGTCCCTCCTCCCTATCTTTTATCTTAACCTGCTTGGCACACTTTCCTCATTCCTGAAGAAGGGTTTATGCCCGAAACGTCGATTCACCTGCTCCTTTGATGCTGCCTGACCTGCTGCGCTTTTCCAGCAACATATTTTTAAGCTCTGATCTCCAGCATCTGCAGTCCTCACTTTCCCCTTTGTGGGAGAGTCCAAGATTGGAGGGGCATAATCTCAGGGTAAGAGATTGACCATATATGGCAGAGACACAGATGAATTTTGTCTCTCAGAGGGTGGTGAAGCTGTTATAAAGTCTTTGTTACGGAGGGCAGTAGATGCTGGGTTAAAGATAGTCAAGACTGACATTGATTGTTATTCGATAAGGGAAGCTGGGGTTATGAGGAAAGTCAGGAAAGCGGAATTGAGAATGATTAGATCAGTCACAGAGGAGATCAGATTAAATGGTGGAGCAAATTTGATGGGCCGAATGGCCTCTTTTACTCCTCCATTGTATGGTTTTATTGCTACAAAAGCATGTCTGACAGAGCTGATCACATCATTAATCCTTACTACGGAAATATACAACAAATAAATGACCTGGATGAGGGCATAGAAGGGTGGGTTAGTAAATTTGCTGATGACACTAAGGTCGGTGGAGCTGTGGATAGTGACGAAGGATGTAGTAGGTTGCAGAGAGACATAGATAGGATGCAGAGCTGGGCTGAGAGGTGGCAAATGGAGTTTAATGTGGACAAGTGTGAGGTGATACACTTTGGACGGAGTAATCGGAATGCAAAGTACTGGGCTAATGGTAAGATTCTTGGGAGTGCAGATGAGCAGAGAGATCTTGGTGTCCATGTACACAGATCCCTGAAAGTTGCCACCCAGATTGACAGGGTTGTTAAGAAGGCATACAGTGTTTCGGCCTTTATTAACAGAGGGATTGAGTTCCGGAACCAGCTGTACAAAACTCTGGTGCGGCCACACTTGGGGTATTGTGTACAGTTCTGGTCACCGCATTATAAGAAGGATGTGGAAGCTTTGGAAAGGGTGCAGAGGAGATTTACTAGGATGTTGCCTGGTGTGGAAGGAATGTCTTACGAGGAAAGGCTGAGGGCCTTGAGGCTGTTTTCGTTAGAGAGAAGAAGGTTGAGAGGTGACTTAATAGAGACATACAAGATAATCAGAGGGTTAGATAGGGTGGACAGGGAGAGCCTTTTTCCAAGTATGGAGACGGCAAACACGAGGGGACACAACTTTAAAGTGAGGGGAGATAGGTATAAGACAGATGTCAGAGGTAGTTTCTTTACTCAGAGAGTAATAAGGGTATCGAATGCTTTGCCTACAATGGTAGTAGATTTGCCAAGTTTAAGTGCATTTAAGTCATCATTGGACAGGCAAATGGATGTACATGGAATAGTGTGGGTGGGATGGGCTTCAGATTGATATATACTGGATTAGTGGTGCTGGAAGAGCACAGCAGTTCAGGCAGCATCCAACGAGCAGCGAAATCGACGTTTCAGGCAAAAGCCCTTCTGATGAAGGGCTTTTGCCCGAAACGTTGATTTCACTGCTCGTTGGATGCTGCCTGAACTGCTGTGCTCTTCCAGCACCACTAATCCAGTATTTGCTTTCCAGCATCTGCAGTCATTGTTTTTACCTTCAGATTGGTATGACAGGGCGGCGCAACATCGAGGGCCGAAGGGCCTGTACTGCGCTGTAATATTCTATGTTCTAAGTGCTATGTAAATAGGAGCAGGAGTATGCAACGTGGTCCCTCAAGGCTGCTCCTCCAATTCAATGTGACCTTGAGTCCCATATTCCATTTCCCCTTGCTTCCCTCAGCGACCAAAACATCAAATATTGAGTGAACTTACTAGGAGCATAAATCTTTGAATTATCTGTCCTAGAATGCTGTAGATGCTCAGTCACCAACTAAATTCAAACAGAGATTGATAGGTTCCTGCCATTTTATTGGACACTTCTCCAGCACCCCACAGCCAAAATGATAGTCCTCCATTCTCCTGCAATCCATAGACTTTTGAACCTCAAGCAAAGTGCTATTCAAACACCACTTGATCATCCAAGCTCAGATTCTTTCCAATTCCTCCCAATCTTTGATGATGTGCTGTAACACAAGCCTCAGCTATTTTCCTGCGCTTCTCATTTACGTTGATCTTGCCTGCCCATGGCAGCCATGTCCAATCTCCAGACCTTTCCCTGTTGAACTGCAATTACTTTCCCTTCAAATAATTATCTAATTCCTTCCAAATGCTGGATTGAATCTGTCTTCATCCTGCTCTCATGAATTCCAGATCCAAGCCCACACTGTGTAAGGAGGTTTTCCCTTTCTTATGTCACCTTTAGTTCTTTGGTCAATCATCTTAAATTGGTATTTTCTGGTTCTCTTCCTTCCACCAATGAGAACAGATTCTCCTTAGCTATTCTGTCCAGTCCCCTCATGAATTTGGAGAATTCAATCGAATTTCCTCTCAACCTTTTCTTTCATAGAATCCCCACAGTGTGGAAACAGGCCCTTCGGCCCAACAAGTCCACTCCGACCCTCCGAAGAGTAAGTCATTCAGACTCATTATCCGATATTTACCTCTGAACAATGCACCTAACCTATACTTCCCTAAACACTATGGGCAATTTAAGCATGGCCAATTCATTTAACCTGGACATCTTTGGATTGTGGGAGGAAACTGGAGCACCCGAAGGAAACCCACACAGAGACGGGAAGAATGTGCAAACTCTACACAGACAGTCACTCGAGGCTGGAATCAAACATGGGTCCAGGGTGCTGTGAGGCAGCAGTGCTAACCACTGAGCCACCGAGCCACTGTGCCTCTTCGCTCAGGAGAACAGTCACATATTCACCAATCTACCCACGTAACTGTGAGGAAATGGTGACAAACTGGTAATGTCAACTGGATTAGTAATCGACAGACCCAGCCTACTGTGCTGATGACAAAGGTTTAGACCACAAGTGGAATATTGTGTTCAGTTCTGGTCATCTCATTATAGGAAGGATGTGGAAGCTTTAGAGAGGATGCAGAAGAGATTTACCAGGATGCTGCCTGGACTGGAGGACATGTTTTCTGAAGGAAAGTTGAGGGAGCTAGGACTTTTCTCATTGGAGTGAAGAAGGATGAGAGGTGACTTGATAGAGGTGCACAAGATGAGGAGAGGCAGAGATAGAGTGGATAGCCTGAGACTTTTTCACAGGGTGGAATAGCTGTCATGAGGGGCATAATTTTAAGGTGATTGGAGGAAGGTTTAGGGGAGATGTCAGAGGTAGGATCTTTACTCAGAGAGTGGTGGGTGTGGTATTGAATCAGATACATTAGGGACATTTAAGTGACTCTTGGATAGGCACATGGAAGATAGTACAATGGAGAATACATGGATTAGTTTGATCTTAGAGGAGGATAAAAAGTCAGCCCAACATCGAGAGTTGAAGGGCCTGTACTGTGCTGTACTGTTCTATGTTCTATAAGTTCCCCTCCAAGCCACTCACTATCCTGACTGGGTCAAAATCCTGGAATTCCCTCCAAACAACTCAAAAGTAGGTGGAGAGGCAGGTTGCAAGAGGAATACAAACAGTTTACATAGAGATAGTGGTAGGATAAGTAAGAGGGTAAAAAGTTGGCCATTGGAGTATAACATGGTAAAACGTGAAGTTGTTTAATTTGCAAAGGAGAACAAAATGTTACTTAGTTGGAGAAAAGCTGCAGAAAGCTGTAATACAAAGTGGTACTTGTGCAGGAAACTCAGAAAGCTAGTACACAGGTGCAGCAGGTGATCAGGAAGGCTCATGGGACATTGGCCCTCATTTCAAGGAGATTGGAGAATAAGAGTAGGGAGGTCACACTGCAACCATAGAAGGGGCTGGAGAGACCAGAATAAGGACTGAGGTGAGGAGGAATTTCTTGTCCCAGAGGCTGGTGAGTCTTTGGAACTCCTTGCCACAGAGAGACCTTGTGTATGTTAAAGACTGAGATCAATAGATTCTCCATCAGTTGGGGAATCATGAGTTTTAGGGAAAGGGCAGGAAAGTGAACGTGAGGAAATGTTGGCTCAGCCATGATCCTATTGAATGCTGGGAACAGAATGGCTCAAGGGGCTCAAGGGACAGAATGGCTTACTGCTGTTCCTATTTCTTGTCGCCTTATGGCATTGTGGGTTTACCAACAGCTAATTGACTTCAGTAGGCTGCAGCGGTTAAAGAAAGTAGCTCACCACCACCTTCTCAAGGGAACTAAGGATGGACATGTAATGCTGGCCCAGCCAGTGACACCCACATCCCATAAATGAATTTTTGAAAATTGCCACTGATGCAATTTAAATATGGGAATATAAAGCCTGTTTCAGAGTTAGTGACCATGAGGACAATAATTGGTTGTCATAATACCCATTTGGTGCACTAATGTTTCTAGTAAAAGAAATCTGCCACCCTTACTCGGGTCTGGCCTACGTGTGACTCCAGACCCACAACAATGTGGTTGACTCTGAACTGGCCTCTGAAAATGGATAATTAGGGATGGACAACAAATATGGACCATATCTTCAAAGAAGAAAGATAAACAAAACAAACTGAGGTCTTCCAACAGGGAATCATTCTTGTAAGCATTTTCTGTATTCTCTCAAATGTTGTCTGCTTTTTCCTGAAATGTAGTCCCCAGAATTGAACATAATGGCTGGGTGTGAGGATTGATGGCAAAATATTGTGGAAAACATGCCACCTTGCCAGGGGCAGGAATTTTGACAGGTGGACTAGCCATTAGACAGTCATTGAGCCAATTCTGAGGGTCATATTCCTACTCCCTAAGGCCATAAAATATCGGAGCTAAATGTAGGCTATTTTGCCCATTGGAGCTGTTCTGCCATTTAATGAGATCATAGCTGATCTGATCATTCTCAAGTCCATTTTCTTGCTGTTTCCTAAGAAACATTCCTGCAGGCATTGAGGAAGGAACACTGCCCACTGAAACCTGGCAACCACAGAGGAGGATGCTGAATGCCCTCTACACTTGACTATTCTGCAGTCTACAAAAACAACCCCCCCCCCCCCACCCCCCCAGGCAGTACTGGTCGCTCCTATAGCAGCCGATCATGCATTGCCATACTCCACTCACTATCACTGAACCTATCGTGTCAGCCCCGGACCTTCCTGGACCCCTCATGAACAAGGTGTGATTTTCATAGGACTGAGATATACGATGTGCCTCTATTTGATCGACTATTGCCTGATTTAACAGAAATAAATTAAAGACTCCAACAAAAAGACTCAGTATTGAGAATCAGCTGGATTCCTTTGTGTTCATTCTGGTCAATTAAAAAGGGAGCTTAAGTTAAATGCTTTCATTTAATATTTATTATGCATAAATCTGAGATTTTAATTTACAAAACAAAACTATCAGAATCCTTTATTGTTACTATCTCTTGTTATTTAATTTAAGCTTTATTCCCAAGAACCAATCAATACCGGATGGAATTTCTTTTATATCCAGAAGTGCTCTTCCACACAACTGAATGTGTTTTTGTTCCCCATCACCAAATCACCCCGGTATTTCTTTTCATCTATTAACCACCACCAGTAAATCACCCGTGTTTCCAATTTCCATGCAAAACCTATTAAGTAGAGTGCAAAGGTGAGGGAGAACTGGGGGAGCTAAAACAAAATGTGTTGGAAGGGGAAAGCAAATTTAATTATATGATAAATGATCAGATTGGTTTAGATTTCATGCTAAGCAATGGATATAGCCTCACTCTGTAGGTGATTAAATTAATCAAAAGTTTACCAGGTATGGTCCTCCTGACGGATCCATTGTGTTCCAATGTTACTTCTTGATCTATGCCCTCTATATTCTCAAATTGACATTACTGTTATGGCCGCTGCTACTTTCACCACCCTCCCTCCCTCCCTCCCTCCCTCCCTCCCCCCCTCCCCCTGTTCCCAGGGTCATCGCTGCCCTCACTTTGCAGGATTGAACCTGCAACTCTTCGCCTGCCAATTGGTGCCAGGCTGCTGAAGCTTCCACCGACAGCAAATGGAAATGAAATTAATGCAGGAGCTGCTAACCCAAACATTCAGGAAAGTGATCTCGTGGGTCTCAGTCAGAGAGGGAAATGGAGTTCATGTTTCAGGCTGTCATGATCCCAGCTGATGGCAATAAGAGACATGTTAGACCCTAGAGTCACACCTGGATCACTTACTCACAAGGCAGAGATGGTGGTGTAGTGGCAATGTCACGTGACTAGTATTCCCAATGCTCTGGGAATGTAGGCTCAAATCCCAGAAGCAGCAGATTGTGAAACTTTAATTAAAATTCTGAAATTACAATGTTGGCTGCTGTTAAAAACACATCAAAATGTACTTTGGGAAAAGGAAAAATTACACAGTAATGTGATTCACACTTAACGACCCTCTGAAATTACCAAGCTAGCCATGCAAGGGCAGTTAGGAATGGGTAACCTATGATAGGTCAGGCAGCTAGTTAGGTCATTTCAAAGGGTTGTTAAGTATGAACAGTCAAAAACAAAGTTATTACTGATTTCCCTCACCCACAGTGCTTTAATTTCAGTTTTACTTTTCCTTCTGTTTACCATGGTGGACAGTCACTGAATACAAGAGACTGCTAATGTACTTTTAACAAAAGAACATAAAAGCTTATTATTATGCAAATGAATTGGAGAATTTTGCAGCAATCAGAGATTACATGACACCTAATAATTCAAATAAACAAGACTGAAATCTTCACACTCTTGCTATTTAGTCTCGTGGTCAGGCTCCATGACATAGAATCTTATATAGAGTCACACAACATGGAAACAGACCCTTTAGTTCAATTAGTCCATGCCAACCATACTCCCAAACTAAATTTGTCCCACCTGCCTGTGTTTGGCCCATATTCTTCCAAACCTTTCCTATTCATGTCTTATCTAAATGTCTCTTGCATGTTGTAACTGTACTCGCATTCATCACTTCTTCTGGCAGTTCATTCAACTCTCTGTGTAAAATAGTTACCCCTCATGTCCTTTCTCCTCTCACTTTTAAAATATGCCCCCCCTCCCCACTCCTAGTTTTGAATTCATCCACCCTCGGGGAAAAGACCTTGGCTATTCAACTCTATCTATGCCCCTCATGATTTTATAAATCTCCATAAGGTTGCTATGTTCCCACATGCCAAAAAAGTCAGGAACCTGTATTGATATAGTCGTTGTTAAATGCTTCAGCAGCTGCCACCTTAGAAGGCAAGCAGCATGGAAAATGTCAGTCTTACTTTGTACCCTTCGCAAGTTCACACATCTCTCTGCATTAGATAGGTTTAATCAGCCATGACCATAAGTGCAGCTAACATCAACACAGAGAAAACTAGGGGTTCTTTTCACTTGAAAAATTACAAATAACTTGTAAAAATTCTATTAATTTAATGACTGCTCTTAAAATATGCTGGAAGTGAAAACAGTTGAGCCTCTTTAATCTTGAAGGGCAATGGAAGCTAAACTGAAACAGCATTTATCGCTGTCATACTTCATGACCAGCTGGATTATGTCGCTAGTGATAGGAATGGTAAGTAGACAACTCACAGCTGTTAATGCAAAGAGGTAGCTGCATAATTTCCTGGGAACTGCTCACCTCTCAAAAATACTGGAGATTGGCAGGATAACGCAAACAGTGGATCAGTTCAGCACTGGGAGGTGAGGGGTCAGGAAGGGGTGAGGTGGGCTGTGAGTGAGGAAACCCAAAGGTTGATCTTAACATCCATTCCTTCAATTAGCTCATCACCCAGTTCCAAACCAGAATGAAGACTTTGCTCCATTTTTCAGTTACCTTCCTCCTCCTATCCCATTCTCAAGTACATTCTGAGGAAGGGTCACTGGACCCGAAACGTTAACTCTGATTTCTCTTCACAGATGCTGCCAGATCTGATGGGTTTTTCCAGAAATTTCTGTTTTTGTTTCTGACAAACAAGGAAACGGTTTAAACCATCCAACAGTATTGATCAGTGCGTGGAGTAAAGGAGTTGGACTATGCAGGACATTGGTTAGGCCACTTTTGGAATACTGTATTCTGATATCCCTGCTATTGGAAGGATGGTTTGAAACTTGAAATGGTGCAGAAGGATGTTGCCAGGGTTAGAGAGTTTGAGCTACAGGGAGAGTTGAATAGGCTGGGACTGTTTTCTCTGGAGCGTTGGAGTTTGAGGGATGATTCCAGACCCACAGCAGTTGACCTATAACTGACCTATAGACAATAGTTGCAAGACTAACCGATTATGCTCATAACCTGTGTCATAGAATCATAGAGATGTACAGCACGGAAACAGACTCTTTGGGGTACAAGCCGCCCATGCCGACAAGTTATAGAACATAGAACAATACAGCACAGAACAGACCCTTTGGCCCTCAATGTTGTGCCGACCTGTGAACTATTCCCAGTTTATCCCCCTATACTATCCCAAAATCATCCATGTGCTTATCTAAGGATTATCTCCCTAATGTGGCTGAGTTGACTACATTAGCAGGTAGGGTATTCCATACCCTTACCACTCTCTGAGTAAAGAAACTGCCTCTGACATCTGTCTTAAATCTATCACCCCTCGTACAAGCTGAATTATCCTAAATAAATCTAGTCCCATTTGCCAGCACTTGGTCCATATCCTTCTAAACCCTTCCTATTCATGTAACCAAATAGATGTTTTTAAATGTACCAGCCTCCACCACTTCCTCTGGCAGCTCATTCCATACTCGCACCATCCTCTGCGTGAAAAAGTCGTCCCTTAGGTCCCATTTATATCTTTGTTCTCTCACCCAAAACCTATGCCCTCTAGTTCTGGACTCCCCTAACCGGGGCAAAGACTTTGTCTATTTATCCTGTCCATGCCCCTCATGATTTTATAAACCTCTATAAGGTCATCCCTCAACCTCTGATGCTCCAGGGAAAACAGCCCCAGCCTATTCAGCCTCTACCTATAGCTCAAACCCTCCAACCCCGGCAACATCCTTGTAAATCTTTTCTGCACCCTTTGAAGTTTCAAAACACCTTCCCCATAGAAGGGGGACCAGAAGAGGAGGTCCAGAAAGAGAGTTTGACTCTTGTCTCAGTACAAGAAATATCCAAGCAATGTAACAGATATTGGTGAGTTACAGAGGGAACAGAATTGGGACAGGTCAAAAAGGGCAGTGATAGGCTGAAACTGGATAAATCAAGGGACCAATGGGATAGTGGCAAAAGCAGATGGGATTGGGGTGTGAAGAAACAAAACTGTTCAGCAAAAGTAAAATCTACTCAATGGCTTTGATGTTCTCAGTGGGTAGCTGTGAAACCCTAGCCCTGACTATTGTTTACATTTATTCCGGTTCACTCTTAAAGATGTTTGACTTGATCTGAATATTAGATACTTTTTCACCAAGCTCTTTGATATAAGTGATCCAGACCTTTATAAAAATTCATTCATGGGACCTGGGCATCATTGGTTGGATGAGCGTTTATTGTTAAGCCCCAGTTGCCCTTGAGAAGGTGATGATGAGCTGCCTACTTGATCCACTGAAACCCACTTAGTGAAATTCGATCCACAATACTGTTAAGGACAAAGTTATAGGATCTTGATACTGAAGGAACGGCAATATATTTCCAAGTCAGGATGATGAATGACTTGGAGGGGAGTTTGTAGGTGGTGGGGTTCCCCTGTATCAGCTGCCCTTGTCCTTCGAGATGATAGAGGCAGTGGGTCTGGAAGGCACTATCTGAGGACCCTTGGTGAATTCCTGCAGTGAATTTTGTAAACGGTACACACTGCTGCAACTGAGCATCAGTGATAGAGGGAATGAAGTTTGTGGATGTGGCCCTACTCAAGGAGGCTGCTTTGTCCTGGATTGTGTCAAACTTCTTGAGTGTTGTTGGAGCTGCACCCATCCAATCAGTTGGGGAGTACTCCATCACACTCCTGCGTCTGCCTTGTAGATGGTGAACAGGCTTTGGAGAGTGAGTTACTTGCTCCAGAATACATAGCTTTTGCTCTGCTTTTGTAGTCACAGCATTTATATGTGGTGCTGGAAAAGCACAGCAGGTCAGACAGCATCCAAGGAGCAGGAAAATCGACGTTTCGGGCAAAAGCCCTTCATCGATGAAGGGCTTTTGACTGAAACATTGATTTTTCTGCTCCTTGGATGCTGCCTGACCTGCTGTGCTTTTACAGCACCATTCCAATCTAAATTCTGGTTTCTAGTATCTGCAGTCCTCACTTCTGCCTACAGCATTTGTATGGCTAGTCCAGTTCACTTTGTGGTCAATGGTAACTCCCTAGGATGTTGATACTGGGAGATTCATTAAACGTCAAGGATGAAGGTGAGTTCTCTCTCATAATGGTCATTGCCTGGCATTTGTGTGGCACAAATGTTCCTTGCCACTTCTCAGCCCAAGCCTGGATATCATCCAGATCTTGCTGCATTTGAACAAGGGCTGCTTCAGTATCTGAGGAGTTGTAAGTGGTGCTGTACATTATACATTCATCAGCGAAAATCCCCAGTTCTGACCTTATAATGGAGGGAAAGTCTTTGATTAATCAGCTGAAGATGTTTTGGCCTACGACACAACCCTGAGGAATTCCTGAGGAACTCCTGTAGCTTAGATGAGTGACATCCAACAACCAGGACCATCTTCCTTTGTGCTGGGCATGACTCCAACCAATGGTGCATTTTCTCCCCATTCTCATTGACTCTAGTTTTGCTTGGGCTCCCTGATGCTACATGTGGTCAAATGTGACCCTAACACCAAGGGCAGTCATTCTCATCTCCTGGTCAGAGCAGACTAACCAATAATTTGGTTCCTCAGGGTTACATTAGAACAATCATTACTTACATTGTTTAGGATTATGTAGAATATATCGTATGGAAATAGGCCACTCAACCCATCTAATCTATGCCTCTCCACATCCTTCATCATCTATATCTAATATCTCCCAACTCCCTTTGGATGGAGTAATCGGAATGCAAAGTACTGGGCTAATGATAAGATTCTTGGGAGTGCAGATGAGCAGAGAGATCTTGGTGTCCATGTACACAGATCCCTGAAAGTTTCCACCCAGATTAACAGGGTTGTTAAGAAGGCATACAGTGTTTTGGCCTTTATTAATAGAGGGATTGAGTTCTGGAACCAGGAGGTTATGCTGCAGCTGTACAAAGCTCTGGTACGGCCACACTTGGAGTATTGTGTACAGTTCTGGTCACCGCATTATAAGAAGGATGTGGAAGCTTTGGAAAGGGTGCAGAGGAGATTTACTAGGATGTTGCCTGGTGTGGAGGGAATGTCTGACGAGGAATGTCATATGGTGCCACGTGACAGTGAGGCAAGGAATAGGGAGAGAGTGCAGTTGAACACGTGGCTGCAAGGACGGTGTAGGAGGGAGGGCTTCAGGTATTTGGACAATTGGACTGCATTCTGGGGAAGGTGGGACCTGTACAAGCGGGACGGGTTGCACCTGAACCAGAAGGGCACCAATATCCTGGGAGGTAGGTTTGCTAGCACTCTTTGGGGGGGTTAAACTAATTTGGCAGGGGGATGGGATCCGGACTTGTAGCCCAGCAAGTAGGTTAGCTGTTTTTCAGGATGTCCAAGACTGTAGGGAGGCTGTGGAGAAGGTAGCACTGACAGGGAATACTTGCGGACACAGAGATGGGCTCAAGTGTGTATACTTCAACGCAAGGAGCATCAGAAATAAGGTGGGTGAACTTACGGCGTGGATCGGTACCTGGGACTACGATGTTGTGGCCATCACGGAAACGTGGATAGAAGAGGGACAGGAATGGTTGTTGGAGGTTCCTGGTTACAGATGTTTCAGTAAGATTAGGGAGGGTGGTAAAAAAGGAGGGGGGATGGAGTTGCTAATTAGAAATGGTATAATGGCTGCAGAAAGGCAGTTGGAGGGGGATCTGCCTCTGGAGGTAGTATGGGCTGAAGTCAGAAATAGGAAAGGTGCAGTCACCTTGTTGGGTGTTTACTATAGGCCCCCCAATAGCAGCAGAGATGTGGGGAAACAGATTGGGAAACAGATTTTGGAAAGGTGCAGAAGCCACAGGGTAGTAGTCATGGGCGACTTCAACTTCCCAAATATTGATTGGAAGCTCTTTAGATCAAGTAGATTGGATGGGGCGGTGTTTGTGCAGTGTGTCCAGGAAGCTTTTCTAACTCAGTATGTAGATTGTCCGACCAGAGGGGAGGCCATATTGGATTTGGTACTTGGTAACGAATCGGGACAAGTGATGGGCTTGTTAGTGGGTGAGCATTTTGGTGATGGTGACCACAATTCTGTGATTTTCACCTTGGTTATGGAGAGAGATAGGTGCGTGCAACAGGGCAGGTTTTACAATTGGGGGAGGGGTAAATACGATGCTGCAAGACAGGATCTGAGGAGCATAAATTGGGAGCATAGGCTGTCAGGGAAGGATGTCGTGGAAATGTGGAACTTTTTCAAGGAACAGATACGACATGTCCTCGATATGTATGTACCTATCAGGCAGGAAAGAGATGGTCGGGTGAGGGAGGTTGAATGTCTTGTAAAGAGGAAGAAGGAGGCTTACATAAGGTTGAGGAAACAAGGTTCAGACAGAGCGTTGGAGGGATACAGGATAGCCAGGAGGGAGCTGAAGAAAGGGATTAGGAGAGCTAAGAGAGGGCTTGAAAAATCTTTGGTGGGTAGGATCAAGGATAACCCCAAGGCCTTTTATGCGTATGTGAGAAACATGAGAATGATGAGAACGAGGGTAGGTCCGATTAAGGACAGTAGTGGGAGACTGTGTATTGAGTCGGAAGAGATAGGAGAGGTCTTGAATGAGTACTTTTCTTCAGTATTTACAAATGAGGCGGACCGTACTGTTGAAGGGGAGAGTATGAAACAGACTGGTAAGCTAGAGGAGATACTTGTTAGGAAGGAAGATGTGTTGGGCATTTTGAAAAATTTGAGGATAGACAAGTCCCCCAGGCCTGATGGAAAATATCCTAGGATTATGTGGGAAGCAAGAGAGGAAATTGCAGAACCGTTGGCAATGATCTTTTCGTCTTCACTGTCAATGGGGGTGGTGCCAGGGGACTGGAGAATGGCGAATGTTGTGCCCCTATTCAAAAAAGAGAATAGGGATAACCCCGGGAATTACAGGCCAGTTAGTCTTACTTCGGTGGTAGGCAAAGTAATGGAAAGGGTACTGAGGGATAGGATTTATAAGTATCTGGAAAGACACTGCTTGATTAGGGACAGCCAACACGGATTTGTGAGGGGTAGGTCTTGCCTTAAAAGTCTTATTGAATTCTTTGAGGAGGTGACCAAGCATGTGGATGAGGGTAGAGCAGTGGATGTAGTGTACATGGATTTTAGTAAGGCATTTGATAAAGTTCCCCATGGTAGGCTTATGCGAAAAGTCAGGAGGCATGGGATAGTGGGAAGTTTAGCCAGTTGGATAGAGAACTAGCTAACCAGTCGAAGTCAGAGAGTGGTGGTAGATGGTAAATATTCAGCCTGGAGCCCAGTTACAAGTGGAGTTCTGCAGGGATCAGTTCTGGGTCCTCTGCTGTTTGTAATTTTTATTAATGACTTGGAAGAGGGAGTCAAAGGGTGGGTCAGTAAATTTGCAGATGATACGAAGATTGGTGGAGTTGTGGATCGTGAGGAGGGCTGTTGTCGGCTGCAAAGGGACTTAGATATGATGCAGAGCTGGGCTGAGGAGTGGCAGATGGAGTTCAACCCTGTCAAGTGTGAAGTTGTCCATTTTGGAAGGACAAATAAGAATGCGGAATACAGGGTTAACGGTAGGGTTCTTAGTAAGGTGGAGGAGCAGAAGGATCTTGGGGTCTATGTTCATAGATCTTTGAAAGTTGCCACTCAGGTGGATAGAGTTTGTAAGAAGGCCTGTGGTGTATTAGTGTTCATTAGCAGACGGATTGAATTCAAGAGTCGTGAGGTGATATTGCAGCTGTACAGGACTTTGGTTAGGCCACAGTTGGAGTACTGTGTGCAGTTCTGGTCGCCTCACTTTAGGAAAGATGTGGAAGCTTTGGAGAGGGTGCAGAGGAGATTTACCAGGATGTTGCCTGGAATGGAGAATAGGTCGTACGAGGATAAGTTGAGAGTGCTAGGCCTTTTCTCATTGGAACGGTGAAGGATGAGGGGTGACTTGATAGAGGTTCATAAGATGATCAGGGGAATAGATTTTCCCGGGTATAACAGAGTGTTACAAGGGGACATAAATTTAAGGTGAAGGGTGGAAGGTATAGGGGGGATGTCAGGGGTAGGTTCTTTACCCAGAGAGTGGTGGGGGCATAGAATGCGCTGCTTGCGGGAGTGGCAGAGTCAGAATCATTGGTCACCTTTAACCGGCAATTGGATAGGTACGTGGATAGGTGCTTAAGCTAGGACAAATGTTCGGCACAATATCGTGGGCTGAAGGGCCTGTTCTGTGCTGTATTGTTCTATGTTCTATGAAAGGCTGAGTGCCTTGAGGCTGTTCTCGTTAGAGAGAAGAAGGTTGAGAGGTGACTCAATAGAGACATATAAGATAATCAGAGGGTTAGATAGGGTGGACAGGGAGAACCTTTTTCCAAGTAGGGGAATGGCAAACACGAGGGGACACAACTTTAAAGTGAGGGGAGTTAGGTATAAGACAGATGTCAGAGGTAGTTTCTTTACTCAGAGAGTAATAAGGGTATGGAATGCTTTGCCTGCAACAGTAGTTGATTCGCCAACTTTAAGTGCATTTAAGTCGTGATTGGACAGGCATATGGACATACATGTAATAGTGTAGGTGGGATGGGCTTCAGATTAGTATGACAGGGCGGCGCAACATTGAGGGCCGAAGGGCCTGTACTGCGCTGTAATGTTCTATGTTCTATGTTCCCTTCTCTGCCATACACTTATCTCACTTCTCATTATGCGCAGCTAAACAATGCCCTCCAACCTGATGAGCAAACTTCACATTCTCACCACTCTCGGGATAAAAAGTATTTTTCTGAATTTAGAGTTATTGGACCATAGTACGGTTATGTCATATGAAAAGGCTCTTTGCCCATATTCCTCAGTGAGGCTTTTACACTCGGAGTCCTTTGTTTATGCACTTCCCTACGCTTTCCCTCCATCCACTCCACCAAAACCTTTCATAATTTTGAAGACCTTCACTGCAAACCCTTCTCTTCTTCAAAAAGGACCCAGCCTTGTAAAAATATTTCCAGATAAGATTAACAATTCATTCCTGACACCTTCTCTGCAAATCTGTCTCACTGTTACTTGAAAGTGTGCTCGTGCGTAAAACGTTGACATGAGGTTGACATAGGACAGTGACACACGCCAACCACAATAGGAGGTATGGCTCAGCTGGGAAAAGGAGCAGTAAGTGTGAGAGATGTGAATTATCCTAGCTGTCCCCAACCGAGAGGAATACTAAACACAACTGGAACGTTGCAGTGTGCCAGCTGGCACTCAATATGTAGCACTGTCGCCTGGGTGTCAGAACGTTGTAATATTCAATCCCACTCAGTGTGAAGGAAACACTAATGTCACTGATGCTACATGTTAACCTGAAGCCCCATCTACCCTCACAGCTAGACATCAGGCCTACTGGTATTATCGTTAGCTATTAATCCAAAAATCCTTCTGGCTCCTTGGTTCAAATCCTGATGGTGGAATTTGAACAGAATAAAAGAAATCTGGAATTAAGTGTCTAATGATGACTGTAAATCCATTGTCAATTATAGGAAAACCCATCTGGTTCAATAATGTCCTTTAGGGAAGGAAACTGCCATCCTTACCTGGTCTACATGTGAGTCCAGACCCATAGCAAAGTGGTTGACTCTTATCTGCCCTCTGGGCAATTAGGGATGGACACTAAATGCTGGCTTCACTAGTGTCACCCACATTCCATGAATGAATAAAATAAAGGGAATCCCATTGTACTACCACAAGGAAGAGTGGGACAGTTTTCCCCAGTGTTTACTGCTCCATGAGCATGACTAAACAGATAAGCATTGTTCTGTATCACTTTGAGGAAAGGGGTCAGTAAGCTTAATTGATTGGACAGACTGATGCCAACAGCTTGGGTCCAATTTCTGCACCATGATGGACTTTCCATTTCAACCTCTCCCCTCGCTTGAGCCTCAGGTTAAATCATCATCAAACATCTCTCGCTGTCTCTAACGAGAGAGCAACCCATAGGTCCAGCAGGACTATGGTGATGTTACTGTTTGCGGAAGCTAGCTGTGCACAAATTAATTGTTACAGTGGCAGTGGTGACACGAATTCAAAACCAATTCACTGCCTGTAATGCGCTTTGGGATATCCTGAAGCGATGAAAGACATAAATGTTCATCTTTCTGTTCTTTCAGGAGTGATAAAACTGGATTAACCAACTACTAGAGTGTGATGTGAAACATTCTCAGGCCAACAGTTTCTTTTCCTGCTCTGAATCTTGAGGTGCTGTGAAACTGTTGACTCAATAGAGGGCTGTGTGAGCTTATGGAAAACTAGATTCAATCCCTATGGTGGATTTATGGCATTAAAGGGAGAATTGATCGTCTGAGCGTCTTTCATGAACCATGACACTAAATCAATTGCTTCCCCACTGCACATCCTTTGAAACAGTGTGTGTGTGGCTGGTGTGTAAGCTCAAATGTAACTAGAGAACTTTAACCCATCCTTCACCCGACACTTGACTCTCACAGACTAACTGTAGCATTACAGAACCAGCCCTTTTGTCAGCTGAACTGGAGACATAGTGATGTAGTGGTAGTGTCACTGGTCTAATAATCCAGACATCTGGGCTAATGTTCTGGGAATATGCGTTCAAAGCCTACTACTGCCACTGGAGAAATATAAACTCAATTAATTAAAATACAGAACTGAAGACTAGGTCTCAGTAATGGGAACCATGAATCTGTCATTGATTTCTGTAATAACCCATCTGATTCATCAATCTCCACAATGACTCTTACCAATTTTTATAGATGCACCTTAGAAAGCATCCTATCCAGATGCATCACAGCTCAGCATAGGAACTGCTCTGCCCAAGATCGCAAGAAATCACAGAGAGCTGTGAATACAGTCCAGTCCATCACGCAAACCAGCCTTCTGTCCACACTTCCTACTGCCTTGGGAAAGCAGCTAATATAATCAAAGACCCCTCCCACCCTGGTGATACTCTCTTCCATCGGGCAGAGGATACAAAAGTTTGTGAACATGTACCAACAGATTCAAGAACAGCTTCTTCCCTGCTGTTATCAGACTTATGCACAGACCTCTTGTACAATAGGATTGATCATTCTCTGCACCTTTTCTGTAGCTGTAACACTACATACTGCATTCTGTTCTATTACCCTGATGTATTTACGTAAGGTATCATTTGCTTGGATGGCACGGAAAACAATACTTTTCACTATATTTCGGTTCATGTGACAACAATCAAATCAAATCAAATCAATGTAGTCTAAGGAAGAAAAAGCTACCATTTCTATCTGATCTGGCCTACCTGAGACTCCATGCTCTTAGCAATATAAATGTGGGTTTGCTCACTGAGCTGCAAGGTTCATTTTAAGACATTTCATCACCATATCAGGTAACATCTTCAGTGAGGCTTCAAATGAAGCTTACCTAGTATGGTGACAAAACGTCTGAAAATGAACACAGAACATAGATCATAGAAAAGTACAGCACAGAATAGATCCTTTGGCCCACGATGTTGTGCCGAGGTTTAATCCTAACGTAAAATATAGTAAGCTGAAAATGTGTTGCTGGAAAAGCGCAGCAGGTCAGGCAGCATCCAAGGAGCAGGAGAGTCGACATTTCGGGCATGAGCCTTTCTTCAGGAATTTCCTGAAGAAGGGCTCATGCCCGAAATGTCGATTCTCCTGCTCCTTGGATGCTGCCTGACATGCTGCGCTTTTCCAGCAACACATTTTCAGCTCTGATCGCCAGCATCTGCAGTCCTCACTTTCTCCTCGTAAAATATAGTAACTTAACCTACACACCCCTCAACTTACTGCTATCAATGTGCATGCCCAGCAATCGCTTAAATGCCCCTAATGACTCTGCTTCCACCACCACAGCTGGCAATGCATTCCATGCATCCATTCACAACTTACTGCGCAAAGAAGCTACCTCTGACGTCTCCTTTATACCTTCCTCCTAATATCTTCAAACTATGACTCCTCGTACCAGTCAATCCGGCCCTGGGGAAAAGTCTCTGGCTATTTCACTTATTATTTTGTATACTTCTATCAGGCCTCTCTTCCTCCTTCTCTCCAGAGAGAAATGTCCGAGCTTATTCAACCTTTCTTCATAAGGCAAGCCCTCCAGTCCAGGCAGCATCTTGGTAAACCTTCTTTGCACCCTCTTCAAAGCCTCTGTATCTTTCCTCTAATAGGGTGACCAGAACTGGACACAGTATTCCAAGTGTGGTCTCACTAGGGACTTGTAGAGCTGCACAAAACCTTGCAGCTCTTAAACTCAACCCCTGTGTTAATGAAAGCCAAAACACCATATGTTGTCTTCACAACCCTATCCACTTGGGTGGCAACATTGAGGAATTTAAGTACTTGCACACCCAGATCCCTCTGTTCTTCCACATTGCCAAGAATCCTGTCTTCAATCCTATATTCAGCATTCGAGTTTGACCTTCCAAAATGCATCACTTGAACTCCATCTGCCTTTTCTCAGCCCAGCTCTGCATCGTGTCTATGTCGCGCTGCAGCCTGCAGTAGCCCTCTATACTATCGACGACACCTCCAACCTTTGTGTCATCTGCAAATTTACTAGCCCACCCCTCAACCTCCTCATCCAAGTCATTTATAAAAACTACAAACAGCAGAGGCCCAAGAACAGAGCCCTGTGGGACCCCACTCACCACTGACCTCCAAACAGAATACTTTCCACCTACAACCACTCTCTGCCTTCTGTCAGCCAGCCAATTCTGAATCCAGACAGCCAAATCTCCCTGTATCCCATACTTCCTGACTTTATGAATGAGCCTACCATGGGAAACCTTATCAAATGCCTTGCTGAAGTCCATATACACCACATCCACTGCTCGACCTTCATCGACCTGTCTCATCACCTCCTCAAAGAACTCTATAAGATTTGTGAGGCATGACCTGCCCCTCACAAAGCCATGCTGACTGCCTTTAATCACATTGTGCTTTGCCAAATAGTCATAAATCCTATCCCTCAAAATTATTTCCAAAACTTTGCTGACCACAGACGTAAGACTGACTGGTCTGTAATTGCCAGGGATTCTCCATTAGCCTTCTTGAAAAGAGAAACAACATTCACCTCCTTCCAATCCTCCGGTGCAACTCCCGTGGAGAGTGAGGAGGCAAAGATCTTCGACAGTGGCTTAGCAACCTCCTTATTCACTTCACGGAGCAGCCTCGGATAAATCTGGTCTGGCCCTGGGGACTTATCAATCTTAATGGTTTCCAAAATTTCCAGCACATCATCTTCATCAATCTTGACCTAGTCAAGAGTGTTTCCCAGCTCCTCAGTTTTCATTCACAACAAGGTCCCTTTCGTTGGTGAAAACAGAAGCATAAGAACTCATTTAGGGTTTCCCCTATCTGCTCAGACTCCACGCACAAGTTCCCTCCGCTATCCCTGATTGGCCCTACCTTCTCCCTGATCATTCTCTTATTTCTCAGGTATGAGTAAAAGGTTTTTGGGTTCTCCCTAATCCTTCCTGCCAAGCCTTTCTTGTGCCCCCTCCTGGCTCTCCACAGTCCATTTCTGAGCTCCTTTCTAGCAAGCCTGTAATCCTCTAAAGTTGTGCTAGATCCTTGCTTCCTCCACCTTACGTAAGCTGCCTTCTTCCTTTTGACGGGAAGGTCCTCTGTTCTCATCATCCAAGGTGAACCTTGGAGGGAACCTTCCAGCTCAGCGAGCAAACCTACATCCAGAACCTCAACGTGAGCTACAACTCTTATGGGCGGCACGGTGGCACAGTGGTTAGCACTGCTGCCTCACAGCGCCAGAGAGCCGGGTTCAATTCCCGCCTCAGGCGACTCTCTGTGTGGAGTTTGCACATTCTCCCCGTGTCTGCGTGGGTTTCCTCCGGGTGCTCCGGTTTCCTCCCACAGTCCAAAGATGTGCAGGTCAGGTGAATTGGCCATGCTAAATTGCCCGTAGTGTTAGGTAGGGGTAGATGTAGGGGTATGGGTGGGTTGCACTTCGGCGGGGCGGTGTGGACTTGTTGGGCCGAAGGGCCTGTTTCCACACTGTAAGTAATCTAATCTAATCTAAAAAAAACTCTTCTCAAAACTCACTCATAGCGATGTGGTTGAGTCTTGATTACCCTCTGAAATGGCACACTTAAACCTATGCCCTCTAGTTTTGAACTCCACTACTCTAAGAAACAAACTTTGGCTATTTATCCTATCCATGCCCCTCATGATTTTATAAACTTCTATAAGGTCACCCTTCAGCCTCTAACACTCCAGGGAATACAGCCCTAGCTTATTCAGCCTCTCCCCCTATCTCAAACCCTCCAATTCTGGCAAAACCCTTGTAAATCGTTTCTGAACTCTTTCAAATTTTACAACATCCTTCCTATTGCAGGGAGAGCAAAACTGAATGCAGGATTGCAAAAGTGGCCGAACTGATAGAACATCGAACATAGAACATAGAAAGATACAGCGCAGTACAGGCCCTTTGACTCTCGATGTTGCGCCGACCGAAGCCTACCTAACCTACACTAGCCCAATAACCTCCATATGCTTGTCCAATGCCCGCTTAAATGACCATAAAGAGGGAGAGTCCACCACTGCTACTGGCAGGGCATTCCAAGAACTCACAACCCGCTGAGTAAAAAATCTACCCCTAACATCTGTCCTATACCTACCACCCCTTAATTTAAAGCTGTGTCCCCTAGTAACAGCTGACTTCATTAGCGGAAAAAGGTTCTCACTGTCAACCCTATCTAAACCCCTAATCATCTTGTACACCTCTATCAAATCTCCCCTAAACCTTCTTTTCTCCAATGAGAACAGCCCCAAGTGCCTCAGCCTTTCCTCATACGATCTTCCTACCATACCAGGCAACATCCTGGTAAACCTCCTCTGCACTCGTTCCAATGCCTCCACATCCTTCCTATAGTATGACGACCAAAACTGCACACAATACTCCAGATGAGGCCGCACCAGAGTCTTATACAACTGCAACATGACCTCAGGACTCCGGAACTCAATTCCTCTACCAATAAAGCCCAGTACACCATATGCCTTCTTCACAGCACTATTTACCTGGGTGGCAACTTTCAAAGATCTGTGTACATGGACACCAAGATCCCTCTGCTCATCCACACTGCCAAGTAGTCTACCATTAGCCCAGTAATCCATCTTCTTGTTACTCCTACCAAAGTGAATGACTTCACACTTAGCTACAATGAATTCCATTTGCCACCTTACTGCCCAGCTCTGCAACTTATCTATATCCCGTTGTAACCTGCCACATCCTTCTTCGCTGTCCATAACTCCACCGACTTTCGTGTCATCCGCAAACTTGCTCACCCAGCCTTCAAGCCCCTCCTCCAGGTCATTTATAAAAATGACAAACTGCAATGATCCCAAAACAGATCCTTGTGGAACACCGCTAGTAACTGCACTCCAAGATGAACCTATACCATCAACTACTACCCTCTGTCTCCTTCCAGCCAGCCATTTGCTAATCCAAACCTCTAATGCACCCTCAATGCCATACCTCCGTAGTTTTTGCATTAGCCTGCCATGGGGTACCTTATCGAATGCCTTGCTAAAATCCATATACACCACATCTACTGCTTTACCCTCGTCCACTTCCTTGGTCACCTTCTCAAAGAACTCAATAAGGTTTGTGAGGCACGACCTGCCCTTCACAAAACCATGCTGACTATCCTTGATCACATTATTCCTATCCAGATGTTCATAAATCCTATCCCTTACAATTCTCTCTAAGACTTTGCCCACAACAGAAGTGAGACTTACTGGCCTATAGTTATTAGGGCTGTCCCTGCTCCCCTTCTTGAACAAGGGGACCACATTCGCTATCGTCCAGTCTTCTGGCACTATTCCCGTAGACAACGACGACATAAAAATCAAGGCCAATGGCTCCGCTATCTCCTCCCTAGCTTCCCAGAGGATCCTAGGATAAATGCCATCAGGCCCAGGGGACTTATCTATTTTTATCCTTTCCAGTATTCCCCAGACCTCTTCCCTACGTACCTCAAGGCCATCCATTCTAATCACTTGTGACTCAATATTCACATCAGCAACAGTGTCCTGTTCCTGAGTGAATACTGACGAAAAGTATTGATTTAGTGTCTCACCAATCTCCTCCGCCTCCACGCACAACTTCCCACTACTATCCTTGACTGGACCGATACCTACCCTAGTCATCCTTTTATTCCTGACATACCTATAGAAAGCCTTTGGGTTTTCCCTAATCCGACCAACTAAGGACTTTTCACATCCCCTTCTCGTTGCTCTTAGCTCTCTCTAACATGTCCTGTACAATCGCACCATGACCTCCCAAATCCCACACTCAATGCACTGACCAAAAAAGGCAAGCATACCAAACACCTTCTTCGCTATCCTATCTACGTGGGATTCCACTTTCAAGGAACTATGAACCTGCACTCCTTTGTTCAGCAATGCTCCCCAGGACCTTATCATAAGTGTGTAAGTCCTGTCCTGATTTGCCTTTCCAAAATGCAGCAACTCGCATTTATTTAAATTAAACTCTATCTGCTGCTCCTTGACCCAACAGCCCATTAGATCAAGATCCTGTTGTACTCTGAGGTGACCTTATTGGCTGTCCTCTTTGAATTCTTTCATGATATGTCAGCTTCTCTGGCCAGACTGGCATTTTCTTCACGAAAGAGGTTTGTAGTTATACAGGAGTGTGGAGTTGAGGTTAAAATCAGTTCAGCCATCATCTTATTAAATGACGGAGTAGGCTATAAGGACCAAGTGGCCTACTCTTCCTCCTTGTTTGTGTGTTTATATATTGTTGACCATCCCTTAATGCCCTGGAGAAGGTGATGGTGAGTTGCCTTCTCAAACTACAGGAGTCCATGTGGACTACAGTGCTCTTGGGGTGGAACACTCCAACATTTTTAGTGACATTGAAATAATCGAAATATAGTTGCAAGGCAGCTGGTGTGTAACTTGAAGATGGTGGTGTCCCCATGGATCTGCTTCCCTTGAAATTCTAGCCTCTAGAGGTAGTGGTGGGAAGGCTTTTGTTTGAAGGCTTGCAAAGCTTCTGCTGGGTATATTGGAGACGGTACATTCTTGCTGCCACCTTACATCAGTGTTAAAGACAGTCAGTGTTTAAGGTGGTGGATGGCACACCTGTGAAGCAATGCTTCACATTGTACCAACCTTCTTCATTTTTGGTGGAGCTTTATCGACCCAGCTGAAGAGTTTCTGTGGATTCTCTCAAGAGCCTGAAGAGATCTCTCTCATAGACACAAGTACACCCTTCATACTCACACCCATGCACACACCCTCTCACAGCTTTATAGTCCATCATACATACTTTACCAAGCATGCACACAAACACATACTCGTGCACTCACACACTCACATGAACAGTCTGTCTCTCTCTCTCTCTATGCACGCGCACACAGGTATAAGTTTATAGGGTGAATATGCATTTGCAGACTTATATTTGCAGATACATTCTATTTTGTTCAAAGAATGCACAATCTGCAGGCAGTCAATTCATGTAATATTTTTTAAATTCCACTTTGGAAATAGAACCAGTCCAACTCAGGATTGGGGTATGGACAGACTCTAATTAGATTACTTACAGTGTGGAAACAGGCCCTTCAGCCCAACAAGTCCACACCGCACCCGCCGAAGCGCAACCCACCCATACCCCTACATCTACCCCTTACCTAACACTACGGGCAATTTAGCATGGCCAATTCACCTGACCTGCACATCTTTGGACTGTGGGAGGAAACCGGAGCACCCGGAGGAAACCCACGCAGACACGGGGAGAACGTGCAAACTCCACACAGAGAGTCGCCTGAGGCGGGAATTGAACCCGGATCTCTGGCGCTGTGAGGCAGCAGTGCTAACCACTGTGCCACCGTGCCGCCCACAATAAGTCCACACCGCCCCGCCGAAGCGTAACCCACCCATACCCCTAGATCTACATCTACATCTACCCCTTACCTAACACTACGGGCAATTTCCCATGGCCAATTCACCTGACCTGCACATCTTTGGACTGTGGGAGGAAACCGGAGCACCCGGAGGAAACCCACGCAGACACGGGGAGAACGTGCAAACTCCTCACAGAGAGTCGCCTGAGGCGGGAATTGAACCCGGGTCTCTGGCGCTGTGAGGCAGCAGTGCTAACCACTGTGCCACCGTGCCGCCCACAATCTTACACCTTTAATGCGTTGTCTGAGCTGAGATGTCACCTTTCTTTTATATAAAACCTTAAGTTATCTTGAGAATGTGACTTTAAAAAAGTTCTGGGATTTACACATTAATGAACCGAAACCTGCAACCCATTCTAAAAGACGAAAGACTTAACAACAATCCAGGTCTGTTCATCATTTCAGTTGCATGACGCTGTAATATTTTGCTATAAATTATGTCTTATGGTCCTGCTCTACAACCACATGATGAAGGAGCAGCGCTCCGAAAACTAGTGCTTCCAAATAAACCTGTTGTTGTGTGATGTTTAAATTTGTACACCCCAGTCCAGCATCGGCTCCTCCATGTCATTCCTTTTTGTGCACCTTCTTTGGAGCCATAACTTAGTATTCCTTGCTTTGTTCTATCACCCTATGATCTTTGCATGGCATGATATGCCTATACTGCTCTCAAAACAAAACTTTTCATTGAGTTTTGAGAAGATTTGTAGCTCAGCTTGAGGTTCTGGATGTAGGTTTGCTCGCTGAGCTGGAAGGTTCATTTTCACCATACTAGGTAGCATCTTCAGTGAGCCTCCGGATGAAGCACTGGTGATGTAGCCCACTTTCTATTTATATGTTTGGGTTTCCTTGGATTGACGATGTCATTTCCTGTGGTGACATCATCTCCTATGGTGATGTCATTTCCAGTTCTTTTTCTCAGGGGTTGATAAATGGGATCCAAGTCAATGTGATTGTTGATAGAGTTCCGGTTGGAATGCTATGCTTCTAGGAATTCTCATGCCTGTCTCTGGCTTGTCCTAGGATGGATGTGTTGTCTCAATCAAAGTGGTGTCCTTCCTCTTCTGTATGTAAGGACACTAGTGAGAGTGGGTCATGAACCTTCCAACTCAGCCACTAAACCTATATCCAAAACTTTTCACTGTATCTAGGTACACATGACAACAGTAAATCAAATCACTTTAAGTGGCTTGAAATATATATAATCATTACAAAAGCCAGGAATGAACTCTGTGAATGTGCAGAATTATCAGTGCTGTTTCAGGCCATAGGAATGACATGCTTGACATACTTGGAAGCACTCAAGAGAAATTCAGATATTGCAATGATGCTGCTTTTTTAACAAGGTTATGTTGTCCTTGGTTATTTTTTCAGAGAGGTTGTAAAAAATACAGACTCTGAAAAGTCCAAGTTGAAGGGTTTTCGGGCCAGTTTGATTAAAGCTAACAGATACTTCCTCAGGAAAAAGATTTCAAAATTTAAACAAAAACACTTGCACAATGAAAGGGGAGTGGCATGTTCTCCCAGCTCAGTTTTTCTCTGGCTTAGTTTGGTCTGGTTATTGACTGAAATCAGTCGGGCAGTTTTGAAGTTGCTGGACCCAAAGATGAAGTAGGGCTTGAAGACATTTCTGAGACACATAAACGCTCACTGGAATGTATTGGTTGGTTCCATTAGCTGTTTTTGGGCTATAAATTTTATGAAATTCTATAAAATGAAGTGCAGCAAAAGTAAGTGTTGAGAGGGAAGGCCTATGGAACCCGTTAGAGCAGTCAGCGTTGAATATGAAGGAGGGAAAGTGGAGCATTCTTTAAACAGTCTGGCTGGGCGCAAGATAGATTAATGATCTGAATCATTTAGTCTTGTGAAATACAATTATTACACCTATGTTATTTAATATTTGTGGAATTCAAACAGCAATGCAGCCAGAGGTGGATTTTCATACATTTTATGATGAATTTAAGTGAAATACAAAGCGACAAGGAAACAAACTCTCAAAACACCTCCCTTTCAGAACGTGGCTGCATATGCTGCACAGAAATTCAAAATTGCTTGTTCTTTTGAGAATATTTATGTAGTATCAGTCAGGGGAAAAAAGTAAAGGAATAATTCAGCATAGCACTATACATATATTTTAACACTGGAGATTGTTTATTTTTGTAAATGTACTCAATGAAATAAACATGACTGTCAACAAATGTCTTGGTTAAAAATTATTGCTTCATTCTCTCTAACTTGGGATCCTTCAAACACATTAGCCATGTCACTGTAAACCTGCAATTTATTTTTTCCTGCACTTGAATATTTTCATTCTGCAAGATTACAAGTTTTCAAGCTTGCTCTTAATGTGATGTGGTGAATTTGACGGAAATGTTACACCTCGCTGCATGATCACATTTGCCAGTCAGTTTGGCAAAACTGAGGTTTTTGGAGGTTGATATCGTAATTGTACAACTCAATGTTGTGATGATGCTATAATTTCAATGAAGCAAAGGCACATGAAAATGTGGAGATACGTCACTCCATAAATATACGTACAGAAGAGAGCCACTTGTACAAGTCTTCAGCAACATGGTTATTTTGAAGTCACTCAGGGATGTCACTAGGCCAGTGTTTATTGCCCATCCCTAATTGCCACAGGGAAGATGTTGGTGAGCTACCTTTTTGAACCACTGGAGTCCTTGGGGTAGAACAATATTTGCAAGGCTGTTCAAGAGTAATTGGATTTTAACACAAAAACAGTAAAGGAATGGAGACATCATTCCCAAGTCTGAATATTATGTTGAATTTGCAGGTGAGGGGATAGAGGTCATGGGTTCACATGTGCTGCTTGTATGAGTTTTGGTGAGTTACTGCAGTCCATCTAGTAGATTGTACACACTGTGTATTATGATGCAGGAAATGAATGGCAAAGGTAGTAGACGTGCTGCCAGTCAGGTAGGCTGCATTGTCCTGGATGGGATTAAGCATCTTGAGTAGAGATGCACCCATCCAGACAAGTGAATTCCATTACACTTTTCACATGTTCCTTGCAGATTGTGGGCAGGCTTTAGGGAGTCAGGATGCAAGTTTTGTGCTGCAGTATTCATAGCCTCTGACCTGCTCTTGGGAAAGCATTTATAAGGTTAGTCATGTTCAGTTTCTAGTCAATGATAAGCTCCAGGATGCTGATTGTGGGGGATTGTAAGGTAATGCCATTGAACATTGAGGGGCTTTGTTAGATTTGCTCTTTTTAGAGATAGTCATCGCCTAGTACTTCTAACTCTATTGTCACATGTTCTCACATTCAGGAATATAGGAGTACAATGATAAGTGTACCAAGTGGCCATTCAATCCCCGAACTATTGTCATAGATCTGCTGCAAAGGCAGCTGTAACACTGTTAGTGAGGGAGATCCAGGCTATGTACTCCGTGATAGTGAAGGAGAGTCCAGATTGTTTGTGGAGAGAAATTTGCTGGTGGTGGAGTTCTCACGTGTGCTTGTCCTTGTAACTCTTAGAGCCCGCAGCTTTGAGTCTACCCTGCCTTTTGATCATGGCTGATATGTTTTTCAATCCCATTCTCCTGCCTTCTTCCTGGAAGCCTTGATCCCCTTACTCATCAATCTATCTATCTCGGTCCGAAATGCACTCAATGATTTGGCCTCCACAGCCCGCTGCGGCAATGATTTCCACAGGTTCACCACCCTCTGGCTGAAGAAATTCCTCCTCATCTCAGTTCCCAAGGGTCATCCTTTCACCTGGAGGATGTCAGGTCCTAGTCAATCTTCCTAGTGGAATCATCTTTTTCACATGCACTGTATCCAGGCTACTCAGGATTCTGTAAGAATCAATGAGATTCCCCTCCCCCCCACTTTGTCCTTCTAAACTCCATTGCACGCAGACCCAGAGACCTCAGCTGCTCTTCACATGACAAACCCTTTATACGCAGGATCATTCTTGTGAGCATCCTCTGGACCCCCTCAAATGCAAGCACATACTTTCTTAGGTACAGGGCCCAAAACTGCTCACAATATTCAAAATACAGTCTGACCAGAGTCTCATATTGCCTCAGCAGTCTATTTCTGCTTTTGTAATCGAACCCTCTTGAAATGAACACTAACATTGTATTTGCCTTCCAATCTGTCAATCGAATCTTAAGAGAATTCCGAACTAGGACTCCCACAGTTCCTTTGCCCTTCAGATTACCAAACTTTGACCCAATTTAGAAAATAGTTTACATTTCTATTTTTCCTACCCAACATTTCCATAATACATTCCAACTGCTACTTCTTTGCTCAGTCTCCTGGCCTATCCAAATCCTTCTGCAGCCTCCCTATCTCCTTAGTCCTACCTGCCCCTCCACCTATCTTTGTGTTATCTGCAAACAGCCCTTAGTTCTTTCATCGAGATTATTAATGTATAACGAGAATAGTTGTGGTTTCAACATCAAACTCTGTGGAAGCCACAACTAGTCACCAGCTGCCATTTTGAAAAAGAACCCTTTAACTATACTCTCTGCATACCGGCCAATCCTACATCGAGGCCCCTAACACTATGGGCTCTTATTTAGCAGTCACCTGTGCAGCACACTGTCAAAGGCCATCTTGAAATTCAGACTGGTCACGTCCACTGTCTCTTTGTCCAAATTGCACTTTACCTTCTCAAAGAATTCTAAAAGATGTGTCAGTCATGACTTCCCCTTGAAGTTATGCTGATTCAGTCTTACCTTACCATGCATTTCCAAGTACTATACACTCATCCTTGGTAATGAACTCTTTAAAGATCACCAATACCTCTACAATTGCTCAGCTATCTCCTTCAGAACTCTGGGGTGTAGTCCATCCAGTCTGGGTGATTTATCCCACTTCAGACCTTTCAGCTTCCCCAACACCACCTCCTTAGTGTTGCCTACTACACTTACCTCTGACTGCTGACTCTTTTGCCAAAGGACGTTTGGGTATACTTTGAGCATCTCAGAGTGGTTAACATGTAAGTCTTTTGGATAAGTGAGCAAAAACTGATCAATTATTCATGCTGAACTTGTTATAATTGGAATTACAGGAATTTCAAATTGCATGTCAAGGTCCTGAAATTGTTGTTTCTGCTGCAGGATTGGTGTTGTTTTGACTTGTTTTATGTTTAAGATCCTTCAATACAGCTAACATCATAAATTTTAAATTCAAACCTTTTTTTATTCCATCACAGGATGCCAGACAAACATTTAATACTCCTCCCCTAAACTAAGGAGTAAAATAGGAGGAGATGGTAGCTTGTGCTAATGTCACTGAATTAGTAACCCAAGCTCTGAGTACACAAGCTCAAATCCCAGCACAGCAAGTTGTGGAATCCAAATACAATTAATAAAATCTGAAATGATAAAACCAATCTCAATAATGACCCCCAACGAATGTTATTTTTCTTTAAGTAAGTCTAGTCTAGTGCACTCATGTCATGTGGGGAAGAAAACCCACCATTTTCCCTGTTCTGGTCTAAATGCGACTCCAGTTTTAGTGTGGTTTTCTCTTAGCTACCCTCTGACGTATACAACTCAGTTCAAGGGCAGTTCGGGACAGGCAACAAATTCCAGTGACATCCATCTTCCACAAAAGAATAAAGAACAGTTCCTGCTAAAGCATTGTGGTGGAATATTCGCAATCAGCTGATAATAACACACATTTACTTGTCCAAGATGACTCTCAGGGCTGTCCAGAGACTACTGATACCCTGTGACAGTTGACAGAGGCATTTCTAGCTGTAAGTGCCATCAAATAAGTGTGACCAAGGAGAGTGACAACCAGGCATTGTCACTGTGGCCTAGTCCGCCTAGAGTGAAGGGACACAGTCACAGGATACACAGTAAGCAATAGGGCTGAGATATGGTGACATTGCTTCATTTCAAGGATGGTGTGTGTGTTTGGCAACCTCTATTCCAGATGCTCGGTCATTGATTGCAAAGGGAAGTGGAGCTGAGACAGAAGATGAGCTACGATGTTACAGAATGGTGGAATGGGGCTTTTTGGCTTATGCCAGCTACTATTTCTTATGACTGTGTAATATTGATAAATTGAGTCAGACACTTTATTTTAGGAATAGTTTATTTCCAAACTAAAATAAAATCAATCGACATTGAAGAGCTTGTCTGACTAATGAGAGAAGTGACTGTCCAGCAGAATTTCAGTCATTAAGCTGATCACGTCAGGGTGAACCAAACAGTTCAGCAACTCATCAGTGGATATTGTTGTGCTGTGAACTCCAGTATTTTTGGAATTACTGCCCACTTTTCCACTACTATTATTAGCTTCCAAGTTATTGCAAAGAGAAATATTCGCCTTGCTCGAGTCACTGGGGACTGTGTGCTTGGCTGTTGCTCCTGTATCTTGGACCACCGGAAGTAGATTAGGCCCAAAAGGAATGCTGGTGGTCAGGGCAGGTTTAGGATCTGCATCTGCAACTGCTGAGTATCCTGCTCCATCACCTGAATCACATTTCCTTCTCTTAAAGGTAGACAAACTCCGTGCTGATGGGTTTCTGCCCTTTGAGGAGCAAACCTTTCGCTTATCTATACAGGCCTGAACTGCAAGATTGACATAATGCAAGTTTGTCTCATGTGAAGTGACTTCAGCCTAAATGAAGAGAAAGAAAAGCTTTGATTTATAAATATACTTATTATTTCAACATGTTCATGTCTGGCAGATTCACACTTCACATGCATTGGTTACACAAAAGTCTTACCCAATCTGATAGGCTCCAGATTTCCAGCAGGGAGGAGAAATGAGGACTGCAGATGCTGGAGGTCAGAGTCGAGAGTGCGGTGCTGGAAAAGCACAGCAGGTCAGGCAGCATCCGAGGAGGAGAAATGACGTTTCTGGCACAAGCCCTTCATCAGTAATCATTCCCCTGCTCCTCGGATGCTGCCTGACCTGCTGTGCCTTTCCAGCACCACTCTCCAGATTTCCAGCAGCCAATCATCAAATGCTTTGTTACTGTTTACATTCCCTTTTCACTCATCCTAATTAATCCATAAGGTATCAGCTCCGTCAGTGTGAAAATGGCCGGTAATCTTCAACTCTACTAACTTTTGTTTATAATTGATTCCTTTACGGACTAAGTATTTGCCTGAGCTTTGAATATACTTAATGACCCAGCCTCAATAGCTCTGTGCAGTAAAGAATATTACAGATTCACTACCATCAAGGAAAATAAAACCCCCCTCATCCCTGCCTTAAAAGTATGAGTTTGTGCCATCTTGTCATAGACTCCCATAAGAGGTAACCGCCTTTCAACATCTACCCTGTCAAATCCCCAAAGCATTTTTTAATGTTTCAATAAGATTGCCTCTTATCTTGTAAATTATAACGAGTATCAATAAGCACTTTGAAACCATTAGTCCTGTTTAGATCATTGGGTGTTTGCACCAACCAAAAATACTTTAAAACATCAATCACTCACTGGCTCTTGGATATTCACCAAGTCACTAACAAGATACCATGAGCAAAACCATAAGCTTAGTTATTTCAGATAGAGATGTACAGTAAGTCAGCCAGCTACCAAAACAGAAAAACAGGTGAACGTTTCTGGTGCAATTCTTCAGCAGAAGCTATTAGTTGACTGACCTGTTGAGGTTTGCAGATTTTTCTGTGTTCACATGCACACAAGATCAAAAATTAACAGTTAATTTACAACAAGCCCCACTGGGATTAAATCCAAACCAGGGTGGTTTCACCAAGGCTCCAAAGACTAAAGACTGATATACATACCTCCGTGGTATTCAGCCAGTTGGCAGTATGAACATGAGGATCTGCAGCCTTGAGAGCACAGACCACAGTACGAGCCAATGCTTCCCCAACTCTGGTTTCATCGTCATCATCCTAATAACACAACAGTGGGATAAGAAGCAATCCAAAGAGTTGTAACATGCTCAACTAAACTGCAATCTGAATCACCAACATTCCTGGCTCAGGTCTGTAAGAGTAATCAAAGCCTCCTGGCTAGGACCTGAGGTCACAATTACAGTAACCTTTCAAAAAACTCATTCCACAGTGCCTAATCTCCTGACTAGGCTGTTCCTTCTTTGCAAGTCTGGATATGCAATCGTGAATTTGTCTCATTTTTTTCTTTAGAACTGACTGGAGGGTTGAAGTCTGCATTTTATTCACCCATTAACTCAACTCACAGCACAAATCTACTGCCAAACCCTCTTTTGAAAACAGCATCTACAGCATTTTTTTAAGCATCGGGGTAGAACAATGTTGCAACCCTGGCTTAGACTTTGAGCTGTGGAGGTGAATTTCAATGTGAAAATCCTGAATGTATTGACTTTTGAAACCTGAGAACAGTAGTTGGTCAGTAAGAGCCTCACGCTTGCTCCATCTCTCAGTTATGCCATGGCAGACCAACCACATTCTCAGTTTCTCCACACCTAACAACAAAACTCCCAGTCACAGGTCTGAAAGGTCTCCTGCGACCTATTATTTTTCAGCTGGGGTGGGGGTGGGGGTGGGGGCAGTGTGATGCGGTGGAAGGTAAGGAAAGACTTTCAGAATTCCACTCCACCTTTGTTTGGATTAATGCTTCCTGACTTCATTCTTGATGGTTAAAGTCTTACTTCAAAATTTTTAACATCATCATCTTAGATTTTCATTATCTATACTAAAGAATCATTTTATCAACCCAAGTCCCTCAATTGGTTTACCCTTTAATGAGACAGATTTAAAGAGAATGAAAGTCAGCTGTATAATTTGCACTGTCATTATTTTATTCCTTCAGCATTGGTGTCACTTGAAAGAGTCTGCATTCCAACACTGGTATGTTGCAGGGATTAGTGCTGGGGCCACAATTATTTACAATATATATTAATGACTTGAATGGCAGAAACATACAACAACCAAGCCTATGGATGAGACAAATATAGTTTGGAAGGTAAATGGTGAGGGATGGAGATGTATATAGACAGGCAAAAAGTGAGGATTGCAGATGCTGGAAACCAGGGTTAAGATTAGAGTGGTGCTGGAAAAGCCCAGCAGGTCAGACAGCATCCGAGGAGCAGGAAAATCAACGTTTCGGGCAAAAGCACTTCACCAGGAAAAGAGGCAGGAAGCCTCCAGAGTGGTGAGATAAATTGGAGAGGGGGGAGCAGATGGGGCGAAGGTAGTAAAGAGTACAATGGGTGAGTATAACCCATCCCCACCCCCATTCACCTATTTCCAGCTCAGCACTGTCCTACCTGCCAATCTCCCTTCCCACCTATCCACTCCACCCTCCTCTCTGACCTATCACCTCCATCCCCACCCCCATTCACCTTTTGTACTCCTTGCTACCTTCTCCCCTGCCCAACATCCACCCGACCCACCGCCATTTATCTCTCCACCCTGGATGCTCCCTGCCTCTATTCCTGATGAAGGGCTTTTTGCCCAAAACGTCGATTCTCCTGCTCCTCGGATGCTGCCTGACCTGCTGTGCTTTTCCAGCACCACTCAGGTATATAGACAGGTTAACTGAATAGGCAAAACATGGCAGATGGAATATAATGTGAGGTTATGCATTTGTGCACAAAGATGAGAGGTGTGAATGTTACTCAAAGGGAGAAGGACTACAGAAAGCTACAGAGTAGATTTATTTGGGAGTCTCTATCCATGAATCTCAAAAAAACCAGCAGTCAGGTTGAGTGGGTAAAAGGGAAGGAGGGAATTCCCAACAGAATGCTGGCCTTTATTTCAAAAGAAATAGAGTATAAAAGGGAGCTTTTTTTAAATATACAGGTACTAGTCAGACCAGAGCTAGAATATGAAAACAGTTTTGGGCCTATTATCTAAGCAAAGATATACTATCAGTGAAGACAGTCCAGAGAAGGCTAATACCAGGTAAGGAGGGACTGTCTTATGAGAAGAGGTGAAATGGATTGGGCCTGTACTTGTTGAAATATAGAAGAATGAGAGGTGGCCTTATCAAAACATTCAAGATTCTTAGAGATCTTGACAAGGTAGCTGTAGAAAGGATTGTTTCGCCTTGTGGGAAAGTCAAGGCCTGTAGAGAATAATCTTACAATAAGAGGGTGCACGTATAAGCCAGAGAGGAGGAAGAATTTATTTTCACAGAGGCTGGTGAACAAATGGAATTCATTACAACTGAGAACTGTTGGGAATGTGTCACTAAGTATATTCAAGACTCAGACAGAATTTTTTTTTTATCATAGTCATAGAGAAGTACAGCATGGAAACAGACCCTTCAGTCCAACTCATCCATGCTGACCAGATATCCTAACTTAATCTAGATCTATTGGCCACCACTTGGCCCATATCCATCTAAACCCCTCCTATTCACATAGCCATCCAGATGACTTTTAAATGCTGCAATTGTACCAGCCTCCACCACTTCCGCTGGCAGCTCATTCTATACACGCACCAGCCTGTGTGTGAAAAAGTTGCTCCTTAGATCCCTTTTACATCTTTCCCCTCTCATCCTAAACTTATGCCCTCTAGTTCTGGACCCACCCCAGGGAAAGGTCCTTGCCTATTTAACCTTTTCACGCCCCTCATGATTTTATAAAGTTAAAAATCACACAACACCAGGTTATAGTTCAACAGGTTTATTTGGAAGCACTAGCTTTCGGAGCGCTGCTCCTTCATCAGGTGGTTGTGGACTACAAGATCGTAAGAAACAGAATTTATAGCAAAAGTTATTGTGTGACATAACTGAAATTATATATTGAAAAAGACCTGGACTGTTTAATTCTCCCATCTTTTCGAATGAACATGTTGGTTTCAGTTCTTTCATATGTAAATCACAGAACTTTTTTAAACTTACATTCTCAAGTGAACTTTAACAATTGGTGTCATGTTGACCCAGATAATGCGTTGAAGGTGTGAGGTGCCCTGTGAGAGACTGTCTGAGCCACAATGTTCAGACTGATTCTAGGCTTTAAAAAAAACGGATTTTAGATTAGAATCAGTCTGACCATTGTGACACAGACAGTCTCACACAGAGCACCTCACACCTTCAATGCATTATCTGGGTTGACATGACACCAATTGTTAAAGTTCGCTTGAGAATGTAACTTTAAAAAAGTTCTGCGATTAACATATGAAAGAACTGAAACCAACATGTTCATTCGAAAAGATGAGAGACTTAAACAGTCCAGGTCTTTTTCAATATATAATTTCAGTTACATCACACAGTAACTTTTGCTATAAATTCTGTCTTACGATCATACAGTCCACAACCACCTGATGAAGGAGCAGCGCTCCGAAAGCTAGTGCTTCCAAATAAACCTGTTGAACCTGGTTTTGTGTGATTTTTAATTTTGTAAACACCAGTCTAACACTGGCAAATGACGCCCATAGCCTCTGACGCTCCAGCGAAAACAGCCCCAGCCTGTTCAGCCTCTCCCTCTAGCTCAAATCCTCCAATCCTGGCAACGTCCTTGTAAATCTTTTCTGAACCCTTTCAAGTTTTACAATATCCTTCTGATAGGAAGGAGGCCAGAATTGCACACAATATTCCAACAGTGGCCTAACTTATGTCCTGTACAGCCGCAACATTACCTCCCAACTCCTATACTCAATGCTCTGACAAATAAAGGATAGCATACCAATCACCTCCTTCACTATCGTATGTACCTGCGACTCTACTTTCAAGGAACTATGAACCTGCACTCCAATCAGAAAAGGTTATAGGGAAAAGGCAGGAAAGTGCATTTGAAGATCATCAGATCAACCATGACCTTAATGAATGGCAGAACAGGCTTGATGGGCTGAATGGCCTACTTCTGCTCCTACCTCTTGTGACTCCTCCAAGGTCAATGCATCTTTCCCCGAGGTGCAGTGCCCATAACTCTATAGGGCCTGATGAAGGATGTGTGTAAACTAAGCATATTTCCTGCCCTTTGTACAACAGCCATTTGAGATTAAAGCCAATGTTCCATTACATTTTTAAATTGTATTTTGGACCTGCTCGCAAGCTTTTCATGACTGGTTTATGAATACCCAAATCTTTTTTGCTTAAGGCAAAACAAGTGTGAGGGGAACACAATCAAAGTGCACAGCCCTCAACATGATGCAGGGTGGGAAGGATTCGACACTCAACATGAAGCAGCAATAACAAACTACCCTTGAGCAAGAATAATGTGTAATGCATAATAACAGTTCAACTTAAAACTTGCTCGCCTGCTTCTTCACAATAACACTCATACAGGTGTGTGCTGCTTTACCACCATATTCCAGTAATCATATAAACTACAGTACCGTATAAGAGGTAACTATATCCCTTGAATTGTTGAAGATAGTACCCCTGAGTAATTAGAGATCCTACAACAAAACAAAAAGTGATCTAATGCAGTCAATTACATATGATATGGGACATGTTTAATTATAGAATCTCCACAGGACCCTTTCATATTTTCACAAAGTTGTCAACAAAATTCAACACTTCAATCTTTGTTGTCCTACTTGCACTCCTTATACATTGCATACAAAAGATATTTTGGTACTGAGGGCTACACATGATATGTTGAGGGTTATTTTCACTTCTTCATTCTCACACAGCACTGACCACAGGATCAAACTAAAAGCACAGCCAGGAAGATAGAGAGTTGGCATTCCCATTCTCCTTTCTAAGTAATCTCCTGGGAGTCATTTTGTCCGTCTGTATATATTTTTTGCTGAAGGTATTGCTGATTACATTGCATTTATCGCACAATATCATAACATTCAGCAAGTAATAGCGAAGGTAAATGATACGTTTTTGAGTATCAAGAGAATCAAGAGTTATGGGGAGAAAGCAGGATAATGGGGTTGAGAAACTGATCAGCCATGATTGAGTGGCGGAACAGACGTGATGGGCTGAATGGACTGATTTCTGCTCTTATGGTCCTATTGTCTAAATGGAATTTTAGTCTTTATTTATACTGTCATACGTTACAGAAACAGGCCCTTTGGTCCAACTAGTCCACACTGACCATGTTCCCAAACTAAATTAGTCCCACCTGCCGATGTTTGGCCCATATCATTCCAAACATTTCATATTCATGTACATATCCAAATGTCTTTTAAATATTGTAACTGTACCTGCATCCACTTCCTCTGGCAGTTCATTCTATATGAAAACCATGTCCTTTTTAATTCTTTCTCCTCTAACCATAAAAATATATATCCCATAGCTTTGAACACCCTATCTTAGGGGAACAAAACTTTACTATTCACTCATGATTGTGTAAACCTCTATAAGGTCACCTCTCAACCTCATATGCTCCAGTGAAAAAAGTCCCAGCTTATCCAGCCTCTCCTAATAATTCAATCTTTTATGAACTCTCTCCAGTTTAATAACATCCTTCCTGCAACAGGGTGACCTGAACTGCACATAGTACTCCAGAAGAGGCCTCACCAAAGTCCTGTACAACCTCAACATGATGTCCCAACTCATATACTGAAAGGTCTGAGCAATGAAGACAAGTTTGCTAAACACCTTCTTAACTACCCTGTCCACCTGTGACTAGGAGAAAGTGAGGACTGCAGATGCTCGAGATGAGAGTCGAGTGTGTGGTGCTGGAAAAGTAGATGCTCCTGCTCCTTGGATGCTGCCTGACCTACTGTGCTTTTCCAGCAACACACTGTTTACCTGTGATGCAAATTTCAAAATATTATGTACCTGAACGCCCAGGTCTCTCTGTTCTACAGGGACCTACCATTAATTGTGTAAGTCCTGCCATTGTTTGTTTTATCAAAATGCAATACCTCATATTTATCCAAATTAAACTCCTCAGCCTTTTGACCCAATCGATCAAGACCTCTCTGTAATCTTAGACAACCTTCTTCATTGTCCACTACATCACAATATAGGGGTGGCACGATGGCACAGTGGTTAGCACTGCTGCCTCACAGCACCAGGGTCCCAGGTACGATTCAAGCCTCGGGCGACTGTCTGTGTGGAGTTTGCACATTCTCCCCATGGCTGCGTGGGTTTCCTCCAGATGCTCCGGTTTCCTCCCACAATCCAAAGATGTGCAGGTCAGGTGAATCGGCCATGTTAAATTGCCAATAGTGTTAGGAGCATTAGTCAGAGGGAAATGGGTCTGGGTGGGTTACTCTTCGGAGGGTTGGTGTGGACTGGTTGGGCCGAAGGGCCTGTTCCCACACTGTAGGAAATCTAACCTAATAATCACCGATCTTTGTGTCATCCGCAAACTTACTGAGTCTCCTATGTTCTCATCCAAAACATTTACATAAATAACAAACAAAAGTGGGCTCTGTACTGATCCCTGTGGAACACCGTTGGTCACAGGCCTCCAGTCAGAAAAACAAGTCTTCAGCACCACTCTGTCTCCTGCCTTTAAGCCAATTTTGTATCCAGTTGGCAAGCTCACCTCGAATCCCATATGATTAATCAGTCTACCATGCAGAAACTTACCAAAGGCTTTATTAAAATCCAGTAAGCAATATCAATGTTCTTACTTCCTCAAAGAACTCAATCAAGTTTGACAGACATGATTTCCCTCACTTAACCCATGCTGACACTCTCCAATCATGCCATGTCTCTCCAAATGCATGTAAATCCTATCTTTCAGAACCACCTCCACCAACTTACCCAACCAGCAATGTCAGACTCGCAGGTCGATAGTTCCCTCACAGTCAGTCATTCTTAAATAAAGGCACAACATTAACCACTTGCCAGTTCTCCAGCAACTCACCTGCAGTTATAAATGATATAAATAGCTCTGCTAGGAGCCCCACAATTTCCTCCCTAACATCCCACAATTTCCTGGGATACACTTGATCAGGTCCTGGATATTTTATTGCCTTTATGTTTCTAAGACCTCCAGCACTTCCTCTTCTGTGATGTGAACTGTTTTCAAAACATCAATATTTATTTCCCCGAGTTCTCTAGCCTCCGGTTCTATCTCCACAGTGAAAACTAACACAAACCTCTTCTGAGTTTCAACACAAAGACCTCAATCTTTACAGGGCCCCATTCTCTCTCTATTTGCTCTTTTGCTTTTAATCTATTTACAGAATCTCTCTGGATTATCCTTAGCCTTATCTGCCAAGGCTATCACATATCCCTGCTTTACCTTTCTGATTTCCTTCTTAAGAATGCCCCCACACTCTTTATAATTGTCAAGAGATTCGTTTATTCACAGTTGTGTATATCTAGTAGGATTCATTTTTATTCTTGACTAGAATCTCAATATCTTTATTTGTCCATTGTTCTCTAATCTTATCAGCCATACCTTTCACTCTAACAGGAACATAATGCCTCTGAACTCTTGTTATCACACTTTTGAAAGATTCCCAGTTGGCAGCTGCCACTTTACCTTTCTCATCCAACGAAATTTTGAAAGTTCTTGTCTCATAGTATTAAAATTTGCCTTACTCAAATTAAGAACTTTAACTTTTATGGAAGGCTTCTCATTTCAAAGAGAATGGAGTATAAAAATAGGAAAATCGTGCTAAAACTATACAAGGATACTTGTATAGTTTACATTCATTATCTCAGAAAAGATGCACTGACTTTGGAAACAGCCCAGAGAAAGTTCTCTAGGTTGATGCTGGGAATGGAGGGATTTCAGGTGAAATGGGGCAGGCTCGTACTGATTGGAGTTTGGAAAAATGAGAGGCGATCTTTTTGAAATATACAGGATTCTTAGAGGACTTGACAGGGTAGATATGGAAAGGTTGTTTCCCTTTGTGGGCCAGTCTAGGACTTGGGCTTATCATCTCAAGAGTAAAGGATTATCCAGTTTGGATTTGATTTGATTTATTATTGTCACATGTACTAATACAGTAAAAAGTATTGCTTTGCGTGCTAACCAGACAAATCATACCACACCTAAGTAAATCAGGGTAATAGAACAGAATGCAGTATATAGTGTTACAGCTACAGAGAATGTGCAGAGAAAGATCAACTCTAATACATAGAGGTCCATTCAAAAGTCTGATAACAGCAGGGAAAAAGCTGATCTTAATTCTGTTAGTACATATTTTCAAACTTGTATTTTCTGCCGGGTAGAACAACTATTGATGACATTTTCTTCCTCTGGACCCATGGCGAGGAGTCACTGAAACAACTACACAGTAATATCAACAAGTTTTATCCCACCATCAGACTTATCAAGGACTACTCTTAATTATCTGTCTCATTCTTGGACACATGCATCTCCATCAAGGACCGGTACCTCAGTACTGCACTCTACCGCAAACCCACGGATAACCTCACAATGCTACGCTTCTCTAGCTTCCACCTTAAACATATCAAAACAGCCAACCCTACGGACAAGCTCTACGCATTCACAGGATCTGTTCAGATGAGGAGGAATGTGATGAACACCCAAAGGTGCTCAAGGATGCCCTCACAAGAACTGGGTACGATGCTCAGCTCATCAATTGCCAGTTTCAATATGCCACAGTGAGAAACCATAATGACTTCCTCAGGAGACAGACACCATTTGCAACTGATAAGGTACCCTTCGTTGTCCAGTACTTGCCAGGAGCGGAGATTCTTCGCAGTGCAACACATTATTGATGAGGATGAGCACCCCATCCAGACCTTCCCTACACCTCCACTTCTCATCTTTAAACAACCACCAAACCTTAAACAGACCATTGTTCGCAGCAAACTGCCCAGCCTTCAGTACAACATCGACCACAACACCGTACAACTCTGTCATGGCAACCACTGCAAGACATGTCAGAGTGTCGGCATGGATACCACCATTACATGTGGGGGTACCACCCACCATTAACATAGTAGGGACTTATGTGACTTGACCAATGTTGTCTTCCTCATACACTGTCGGCAAGGATGCCCAGAGGCATGGTACATTGGCGAGACTAGGCAGACGCTATGAATGGACACCGCACAACAGTCGCTAGACAGGAATGCACTCTCCCAGTCGGGAAACATTTCAGTGGTCAGGGACATTCGGCCTTGGATATTCAGGTGACCATTGGGATACGCGACAACGCTGAATGGCTACGCAGAGGCTGACAGTTACACAATACATTCTATCACTCTCACACACACACACACAAAATCGCTCACATACTTTCTCACTCTCACAGACCCTCTCTCATACATATACTCCCTCTTATACACACATACATACATCCACCACACACTCTCAGGCTTATACTCCATCTCTCTCTCTCTCTCACACACACACACACACACACACACACACACACACACACACACACACACACACTTTACCAAGCATGCGCACACACACTCATGTGCGCACATACACTCTCTCTCTCTCTCTCATGCATGCACACAGACATTTTAGACGATGGGGTGAATTTGCATTTGGAGAATTATATTTGCAGATGTATTCTATTTTGCTCAAAAAGCACACAATCTGCAGTCAATCCATTTAATATTTTATAAATTCCACTTTGGAAACAGAACCAGTCTGACTCAAGTTCGGGATACAGAGAGACTCTGACCTCACACCTTTAATGCAATTTGTCTGAGCTGAGATGTCATCTTTATTCATAAAACCTCAAGTTATCTTGAGAATGTGACTTAAATTATGGGATTTACATATTAATGAACTGAAACCTGCAACCCATTCTAAAAGATAAAAGGCTTAACAACAATCTAGGTTTGTCCAACATATCATTTCACTATCATGACACAATAACCTTTTGCTATAAATTCTGTGTTTTACGGTCCTGCTCCACAGCTACCTGATGGAGGAGCAGCACTCCAAAAGTTAATGCTTCCAAGTAAACCTGTTGGACTATAACCTGGTGTTGTGTGATGTTTAACAATGAAAGGGAGTGACCACTTCTCCCAGCTCAGCTCTACCCTGGTTTGGTTTGGTTTGAGCAGTCTGGCTGTTCAGACCAAACAGTCAGTTTTTGAGGGTGCTGGTCAAAGAAACAGCTCTATGGAAGAAGGTGTTCATGCTGAATCTCTTTGAATCTTCATGGCAAAAAGATAAGAGATTTTCTATCCCATCATCTGAATTATGAAAAAAATGGGTGGCACTGCTGCCTCACAGCACCAGGGTCCCAGGTTCAATTCCAGCCTCGGGCAACTATCTGTGTGCAGTTTGCATATTCTCTGTGTCTGCATGGGTTTCCTCTGGGTACTCCGGTTTCCTCCCCCAGTCCAAAAATGTGTAGGGCAGGTGAATTGGTCATGCTAAATTGCCCATTGCATTAGGTGCATCAGTCAGAGGGGAATGGATCTGGATGGGTTACTCTTCCGAGAGTCGGTGTGGACTTGTTGGACCGAAGGGCCTGTTTCCACACTGTAGTGAATCTAATCTAATGAAAAAATGGTCTTATGAAAAGGCTGCCCAATGTCTCTCCACTTAGTTACAGTTCTCTTGCCTTTCCAGAAGCTGCACAAGACACCATTCCTAATGATAGAGCTTGGATAGTAAGTAGTTAGTAGTAAGTATTAAGTAGATAGTTAGACATCACAATCAAGAGAATAAACCTATCCGCAAACTGGATAGTCCAGAAAAGGTGGATTATCCAGCTAATTTTACCTTCTGAAACCTCAAAGGCACAGGTACATTTTGTAATGATCTTATTGCTATCTAGCGAAGGTCAGTTATCTCCATGCAGACCAAGAGAAATGCCATGGAACCTTCTTGTTCTATAAGATTTAACTATTAGATATATCAATCACAGCTCAATGCATTATATCATTCATTCAGCAAGTGTCAACTCTAACTATTTGGAACAGTGTTATAGGATGTTAAAGCAAGGCACTCTCTGACTCACACAGAACCGCTTCAAACAGCAGTGAAGAAGCTCCACCTACTACACTGTAGAAATTTACAGACCTTTGTAAGGTCTTTCTACTGAATCACTTACATTTCAATCTGCTTCTTATCAGCAGTTACAAATTCCATTTTTTTTCCTCTATCCTAATCGACACATCGACTCTACTCCAAGGGAACAAAGCCCTTATTTTTCATAGCTTTCATGTTAGGCTTAATTCACTATCTGATCTTTGATTATACACATCTATTTTATTATTTATTGCTTGGTCTAGTAATAGCCCTCCCATTGGAGGAAAACATTACACATTGCTTAATAAAGAGGACCTTAGTCAATCCTAACATATTTCCTTTTTACATCTCGATGTCTCCTTTCCCCAGACAATAAATGGGTCATTGAAACCACCTAAATAATTTTATTGTCGCTGCTCAGATCTCTATCTGTCCACACATTTCCTTTTTCAATTCTCTCTCACAGTGACAATCTCTAGTACAGTACAACTCCACTAATCTTTTATCTATTCTGCCCTTCCTAAAATTATATTAACTCCATTTTAATTTTTCTGCTCCCTCCCCATTTGGCAGCCAAGACTCACAGAGTCATTAACCCAAAACGTTAACTATCTGAATTTTACATTGTTTTGTCTAGTGAGATTTTTTGCCCTATTACAAAGGAACGTATGAATAAGGAAGTAGAGTAGGCCACTTGACTCTTCAAATCTGGTCCACCATTCAATAAGATCACGACTGATCAGATTTTAACCTCAACTTTGCACTCCTGTGCTCTTTCTCGGTTCTAAGGGTCACTGGACCTGAAACATCAACTCTGATTTCTCTGCAGTGATACTGCCAGATCTGCTGAGCTTTTCTAGCAATTCCTGTTCTTGTTTCTGCATTCCTGTGTACCCCCCAAAATCCTTCATCCCCTTTAATCAAGAATCTACCTCCCTCTGTCTTAAAAATATTTCAAGATTCTGTATCCACTGCCTTTCCAGGAGGGGAATTCTAAAGACTCAGTGCTCAGAAAAAGTTATTTTTAATCTCAGTTTTAAATGACTAACCTTTCATTTTTAAACTAATAATCCCAGTTCTGCATTCTCCTACAAATAGAAACATGCTTTCAATATCCACCCGATCAGGTCCCCTCAGGAGTTTGTATTTCAATTTAGTCACCGTTGACTCTTATAAACTTCACAAGATACAGGCCGAGCCTTTCCAGGTATTATTCTAGTCAACCTTCTCTCACATTCCTAATGAAGGGCTTATGCCCGAAACGTCAACTCACCTACTCTTCGGATGCTGTCTGACCTGCTGAGCTTTTCCAGCACCACATTTTTCAACTCTAACTCTCCAGCATCCGCAGTCTTCACTTTCTCCTAGTTAACCTTCTCTGAACTGCTTCCAAAACATTAACATCCTTTCCGAAGTATGGTGAGCAATCCTGTACACAGTATTCCAGACAGTCTTCCCAATATTCTTTATTACTGAAATGTAATCTCCCTGTTCTTGCATTTAATTCCACTCTCAAACATCACATTCTATTAGCTTTCTTAATTACTTGCACTAACTTTCTGTAAATTTATACACGAGTTCACACAGATCTCTCTGCATCTCCGTTTTTTCCTATTCTTTCTGCCGAGATGAACAATTGCACAGCTACCCACATTATATACCATTTGCTAGACATTTATCCACTCAGTTAATCTATATCCCTTTGTAGGCTCCTTAAGTCCTATTCACAATTCATTTTCCTCAGCATTTTCACAGTTCATTCTCCCACCAGCTTTGTCATGTCTGCAAATTTAGAAATGTGTGACAAATGCTGTTCCTTTAATATGGTTATGTTATCCTTGGCTCCTGCTCCCGCTCCCTCCCCCCCCCCCACCCAGAGAGGTTGTTAAAAGCAGCGATTCCAAAAAGTCTAGGGTTTGAAGGGTTTTAGGGCTAGTTTGATTTTAGCTAACAGATACTGTCTCAGCTAATAGGCTTTCAAGTTTAAAACAAACTCTTCTACAATGAAATGGGAGTGGTAACTTCTCCCAGCTCAGCTCTGTTTTTAGCAGTCTGGCTGTTCACTGAAAGCAGGACATCAGTTTTAAGGCTGATCCAAGAAATAGCTCCATGGAAGAATGTGTTTCATACTGAATCCCTCTACCTTCTCTCTCTCTCTCTCCCCTGTAAGACCATGTTTGATTTTTCCCTTTTTTGCCAAGGGATTTTTATGAGGATTGTTGCAGGAATTTGGAATCGCATTAAGTGGACATAGTCTGCTGGGTTTTCAGATAGGTTAAGTATTCTATACTCTGTTCTCTTCTGTTTGTGTTTCACTCAGTAATCTTGCAAATAAATTCGATTTTGTTTAAAACTAAGTGACCGGTCCAGCTGCTTCACTCCTGGAATATCTACTTTACACCTACTTAAAACAACTAGCAAAGTTAGGGTCTGGGACACTTTCTTGAGGGGATCTGGCATGGTCCATAACAGATTACATTTACCTCTCTCATCTAAATCACTGATATATCTTGCAAATAGCTGAGGTCCTGGAAAGCACTAATCCCTGCAGTACCCTACTAGTCACTGCCTGCCATGTGAAAAAAGACCTCTTTACTCCTACCGTTTGTTTCTTTATCGGCCAACCAGTTCTCTATCCATGTCAGTACACTATTGTTACGTATGAAACACATTCTTCTACTAAACTAAACCCACAGAAAAGCTCACCTCACCTCGTAAATCGTTAATGTATGAGTGACAGAGAACTAAACAAATTCCACTATTTAATAAAAAATATCAAGTTATTCTTTAACTCTAAAAGTGAACATTAAATAACAAGTATTTACAACTGCAAGCCTTTTGCTTGAAGATTTGTTATCTACCTCTCACTCTATAATATACTGACCTAATAAAGCCCCTCTTAACTTACTTTCAAAACTAGACAGTAGTTGTTGACTGCACTGTTTATCCTACTCTGTAGTTCGCCTTGGGTTCACTTTCAGTGGCAATTAGTACTCTTTCTGGCCAACTGTCCAAAATGCCTGCTTTTTTTATATCCCAAACATCGGATCATCTCATTGGTTCGATGTTGTTGAAACAGTAAAATTCAAATTCGATTGGGTTTTAGTATGTTAGGGCATTGGTTAAATTCAAACTGTTGCGAAAACAACTACGATATCTAGATCGCAGCCAAATGTTACATCTTTGAATTTTGCAGCACACGCTGTCTGCGACTCAGTCACATGACAGGTGCTTGCCAGCTTGCACTCTCTCAAAGGTACAGTACATGCCTTCAACTTCATAACATTACCTTCAAAATCATGTGCTTTAATTTTACATGCTAATCTCTGAGGTGGGATCTTATTAAAAACGTTCTGAAAGTCCAAGTATACCATATCCACTGGTTCCGTTGTATCAACTGTACTAGTTACATCTTCAGAAAATTCCATTGGAACAGTCAGCAAGATTCCATTTTTAAAAATCCATGCTAACTCTGTCTGAATCGATCACTGCTTCCGAAATGTTCAGCTATTCAATCTTTTGTAATGGAAGTGCACTTCCAACATTTTCTGTCCTTATTTCAGATTTCCACCATTTGTTGTATTTGTTCCTTGGATTCATAGTAATTTTCCTTTGTATAAATAAAAGGGTGTTCATTATATAAAGGTGATTTATTTCTACATAGTTCTGAATCTCTCCTGGCTTCTTTAGCTCTCAGCATTGAAAATATTCCAGTTGGTGGTGAGAACATTATTTTTCTTTTTAAGATTGTTTTTTAGACTGGAGGCCTGTGACCAGTGATGTGCGATATGAATTGGTGCTTGGTCCACTGCTTTTCATCATCTATATAAATGATTTGGATATGAACATAGGAGGTACGGCTAGTAAGTTTGCAGAATACACCAAAATTGGAGATGTTATGGACAGAGAAGAAGGTTCCCTTAGAGTGCAACGGGATCTTGGTCAGATGGGCCAGCAGGCTAAGGAGTGGCAGATGGAGTTTAATTTAGATAAATGTGAGTTGGTGCATTTTGGAAAGCAAATCAGAACAGGACTTATACACTTAATTGTAACTTCCTGGAGATTGTTGCTGAACAAAACCTTGGAGTGCAGGTTTATAGTAGAGTCGCAGGTAGATAGGACAGTGAAGATGATGTTTGGTATGGTTTCCTTTATTGGTTAAAGCATTGAGTATTGGAGTTGGGAGGTCATGTTGTGGCTATACAGGGCATTGGTTAGGCCACTTTTGGAATATTGCATGCAATTCTGGTCTCTTTCCTATCAAAGGGATGTTGTAAAACTTGAAAGCATTCAGAAAAGATTTACAGGGACATTGCCAGGGTTGGAGGATTTGAGGTATAAGGCAAGTCTGAATAGACTGGAGCTGTTTTTTCTGAAGTGTCGGAGGCTGATGGGTGATTTTATAGAGGCTTATAAAATCATGATGGGGATGGATAAGATAAATAGACAAGATCATTTCTTTTAGGGTTTTGGGGGGTTTCCAGAACTAGACAGCATAGGTTTAGGGTGAGAGGGGAAAGATATAAAATGGACCTAAGGGGCAACTTTTTCTCGCAGAGAGTGGTACGTGTATGGAATGAGCTGCCAGAGGGAGTGGTGGAGGCTGGTACAATTGCAACAGTTAAAAGGCATCTGGATGGGTATATGAATAGGAAGGATTTGGAGGGATATGGGCCAGGTGCTGGCAGGTGGGACTAGATTGGGTTGGGATATCTGGTAGACATGGACAAGGTGAACCGAAGGGTCTGTTTCCATGCTGTACGACTCTATGACTCTCAGTACAGCGAGCGCATCATGATAATTGACTACACAATGTGATATGAATAAACTAAACTTTGCTGAATCAGTCTGAAATTTAGAAGGTCACATTCATAGATTTACATTACTCTGCACAACGAACATTAATATTTGCACCATCCAGAGGCTCACAGGTCTAATGAAAGTCAAGACCTTTAAATGCACAGCACTGCAGAAGATAATGCTGCAACAAGAAAAATTGAAGTGTGCACATGAATATTCATTTATTTGTAAATACATTTACTTATATATAAATAGACTTGCACGCAATGTAATACATTTGTATACATATCACGTATGTGCTCAAGTTGCCTAAATTCTCAAACCACATAATCTGCAATGCTGCTTGGCTTCTTTATGATCAAGTTGTTTATTTGGAAATTCAATTTGTATATAAGTAAACGATTCACCCACTTTGTGCCTCTGCTCCATTCATCCTGCCACTGTCATTTAATTGATTTGTGAGCACAAAGGCTGAGTGCTGTTCCTGACTTCTGCATAGGAGTGAAGGACAGTAAATTAAGCATTAAAGGAAGAATAAATGAAGAAGTTCTATAATACAAAGCAAAAGACAAGCTGAATGAATGTAAAAGAAAAGGAAAGTCTCCATTAATGCAGAGCCTTACATTCAGTAAAATACTTTCTGAAATGTAGTCACTATTACATTATGGAAAGATTAGCTGGTGAATAATAGAACTGAAGCCGATCTTCGCACACTTTCATAAGCATTTATTGACAGTGAGACATATTATAAACATACACCTCCTCACCCAGAAAAGCAGTTCTCATCTTTTCCTTTTTATAGGGACAAAGTGAATCACCAGTTAACACTTTCCACATTCCTATAATTAAATACAATAAATATTTTGGAATCCAGGAAATGCACACAGCAAGATCACACGAACAACAATGGAACAATGAGATCATCTGATTTTACTGATTCTAGTTAAGGGATAAATATTGCTCACAATGAAATCCATAAAATGGACAGTTTGGAAACAATTAGCCTCCCATTCGCAGCCTAGTTCTGTATGTATAATTTTTATACATTATTATTTCATGAAAACGAAATACAACTAAATAGCAATGTTGCTAGCAAGTGTGATGAACCACCACCTCTCCTGTTGCTCCCACTATCATATGATCCCCTGTGAGCAGTTAATAATAAAACAAGCCGGATTGAGGGAATTTTTTTCTGACCACTCCCTCCTAAGTATTAAAAAGGGAGCTCTGCAGACCAAAAGTGATTCAGCTCACAACTTAACCTACTTTTAGCATGGCCAGGAATGAGTGTGATCCAAGACTGTGAACAGGGTGTGAGGGAGCGATTGTTTAACCTCCTGGATGCAGTGCGGATCAAGTTGTCCTCATTATTGAGCTTCTCAACTGTTTTTGGAGCTAAGTTCAGCCTGGTGAATGGAGTATTCTATCCTGACTTGAACATGGAGAAAAGGTTTTGGGATTCAGGTGGTGAGTAACTCTCAGCAGAATTCCCTAACTCTTACCTGTTCTTGTGACCATAATATTTACATGGCTGGTCCAATCAGATTTCTGATCAATGGTAGCCACAGAATGTAAACTTTATGATAGAAATTTATAAGTGGCAATGCTGTTGAACGTGAAGGGGAAATGGATTAGATTTTCTCTTGTTGAGGATGACCATTGCTTGGCAATTGAGAGACAGCAAATGTTACTTTATGTCTATCAGCCCAAATCTGAATACTGATTACATCTTGCTGCACCTCAGCATGGCCTTCTTCAGTATTTGAGGTTTGCAAATGATAATGAACAGTGCATAGCGTCAAATACCTCCATTTTCAATGGAATAAAAGAGGGAGGGTCATTGAATACCACTGCTCCAAGGAACATCTGCAGCAACATTCAGGGCTAAGATAGTTAGCTTCTCCAATACTCACATCAATCTTGTTTTGTGCTAATTGAGAATCAAAAGAGCGGACTGTTTTCCATCTAATTCCAATGGACTTCAGTTTGGCTGGGGATCCTTGGTGTCGCACTCAAACAACGCCTTCATGTCAAGGGTATTCACATTCAACTCATTTTTAGAATGCAGTCAATGAGATCTGGAGTGAAGTAACCCTGACAGAAACTGGAGTTCCAGTGAATGGATTATTGCTGAATAAATGCCACAGGTCAGCGCATTCAGAGACATCTTCCATTGCTTTGCCAATAAGCAAGAAGAGACCAATTTGGTGGTAATTGGCTGGATAGGATTTCTTCTGCTTTCTTTGCAGATGGGTGACACATCTTTCATTTGTCATGTGGATGCCAGAGGTAGAATTTCACAGAGGTATTACCATAAAGTAGAACAACGTTTACAGGATGGGGATGTGAATGGAGTGCTCTCTTCCAGTAAGTTATTTTATTGCCTGTCACCATTTATGATTGGATATGACAGTACCACAGAGCTCCCATTTAATCTGTTGTTCATTGAATATCAGCTTGGCTTTTCCTATCACACGCTATTTCTGCTGTTTAGTAAACAAGTTATCCTGTACTGTAGCTTCACTAAGTTAGTACCTCATTTTTAGGAATACATGGTGCTGCTCTTTGACATGCTTCCCTGTCTCTCCATGGAACCTGGCGTGATGGCCATGATAGAGTGGGGGATACACTGAACTATAATGTTTATACTAGTTAAATATAATTTGCTGCAAATGATAACTGACAGCGTCTCATGTTTGAATCAACCTATTTCAGCATAGTAGTAGTGACACATAAAAGGGTGGAAGATGTATTTGTGAAAGGTACACATATACTGTCAAGATCAAGTTTTTTAAAATTCACTCACAGGATGAGGGCGTTGCTGGCTAGGCCAGCATTTATTGCCCATCGCTAATTACCCAGACGACAGTTAATAGTCAGCCACTTGACTGTGGGTCTAGAATCACATGTAGGCCAGACCAGGTAAGGATGGCAGTTTCCTTCCCGAGGGAACCAGATGGGTTTTTCCGACAATCAACAATGGATTCAGTCATCATTAGACTCTTAATTCCAGCTTTTTTTATTGAATTCAAATTCTACCATCTGCCGTGGCAGGATTCGAACAGAGGTCACCAGAACATGATCGAGATTAACAGTCCAGCAATAATACCACGAGGCCATCACCTCCCACGGCCGTCTCATTGGTTCCCTCACAAGTAAAGTTTAGAACTTGGCCAGTTTGTTCAACTGTGACACTACCAAGCAACTGTTGGTGATGGACCTCCTGTGCTTAATATCTTCGACTGAAGTGCTCTGATGCTTCC